>NC_142947.1:31755035-31777535 GCF_046866305.1 Octopus bimaculoides | reverse complement strand
TATCAATGACGTGTCAACCCTGACCGTCTCTCGAAAATTCGTAACTATGTTAAGCGAAATCTGATTGTTATGTTTAGCAGTTTAGGCGAGTGTGTGAAACTTCTCTTCTTTACTGGCGGTGATGTTGTCGTTACTGGTGGTGTTCGTTTTTGTCGTTCCCCCTCTCATTCTTATAGCTATTAAATTTATTTATTTTGTGTCATTATTCTGTATACTGTTGTTGTTGTTGTTGGTGGTGGTGGTGGTGGTGGTGGTGGTGGTGGTGGTGGTGGTGGTGGTGGTGATGGCGGCGGTGGTGGTGGTGGCGGCGGCGGAGGTGGCGGCGGTGGTGGTGACGGCGGCACTGGCGGCGGCAGCAGCGGCAGCAGCGGCAGCAGCGGCAGCAGCAGCGGTGGCGGTGGCAGTGGCGGCGGCGGTGGCGGCGGCGGTGGCGGCGGCGGCGGCGGTGGCGGTGGCGGTAGCTTCGGCGGTGGCTTCGGCGGCGGCGGCGGTGGTGGTGGTGGTGGTGGTGGTGGTGGTGATGACGGTTGTGGCGGTGGTGGTGGTAGCGAAAGTGCTGCAGCTTCTGTTGCTCTATGGTCTCTCATAACAACAGTATTTAACAACCTCCAAATTCAAAACTTAGCTGATGACAATTCGGTGAAGAGAATGAGAAAAGACGTGTACCAATTACGAAATTAACATTTTCACCATAGATACCTCACCCCATCTGAATCTTATCTTACCCGAATCTTAAGAACGTGCCCAAAGCAAACACACACGGGATTACAAAGGAGAAACGAAAAAAATATTCCATGCCAACTTTTCAAATATATATACCAAAAATAGGTGGGGATGGAATAAGAAAGGAACGGGAGAGATGTGACTAAAATTATACATTGTGTACTAAATATGTGAATACATAGGTAATGCAGTCCTGTTGATCCAGGAGTTCCTCAAACTAGAATCCAGTTAAGGGATGCCCACCTCACAGATCTAAATACGCGTTTAATTTCATGTAGCTAATTGCCTGTCGATTGTTCTTATGCAACTTAAAAGATCAGATTATAAGCTTGTGATTCCAACCGCCACAACGTAGATGAGCACTACCGGTTAAACTAGCGGACCCTCTAAATGCGACCAGGATGACTTGCTGTGTTTTGTCCATCTCTGCACTAACCAATCAAGACATCCAGATGATACCAGTTGGACAATTGGAATTTCTTGAGCAAGTTTGCGAGACTGCTGTACTTCCATTCCCTTCAGCAAAAATGCACAATCCCTGCGTGCGTCTATGATACCCATCCAAAGCTTATTATATAATTTTAGGAATGCCTTCAGAAGTCAAGCATCCCTAAGATTATGTGTCCATATTGTTGTTGTTGTTGCTGTTGTTTTCGTTGTTGTTGTTGTTGTGGTGGTGGTGGTGGTGGTGTGTGTGTGTGTGTGAGTGTGTGTGTATGTGAATGTGTGTATGTGTGAGCATGTGTGTGCTTGTGTGTGTGTGTGTTTGAATTTGTATGTCTATTTTAATATAAATTGGTTTTTTGAGGAAGATGGTTCTGTTGTGCAAGCACTCGGAGTTAACGCATTTTATTAGAAATTACATTATCACAATTTCCCTCACTTCAAAGATAATCATATCACGTAGGTGTGAAAGCAGTGTTGCTTTGCTACAAAATGTGATCCAGTATATTTATAGATTTGGCCATACAGTATAAGACAATCTATTATGAACGTACTTGCAGATATTTAGTCCTGTGATATGAGTTCAGTTTTAATGGTGCAGTCGGCATTGAAAATTATTTTTCTTTTGTATATATTTTACTATTGACCACCTCAGTTAGGGAAAGAAGCTCAGTGCTCATGACTTTATATTTTTGTAAAGGTAGAACTTGTTCTCAAAGCAGAGGCCTGGCCCGAATGCTTACAAAAATGCAGACCCTACGAAAGACACCAAAGGACCAGGTGCCGGTGCTAAAGCTGGTGACAATTTAAGTCTAACCTACGAAATCAGAATCTAAATAGTCAGTACAAACCTCCCAAGGCATTTCGTCCGCCATTCCAACAATCTTTCTAATCCAATGCCATGGGCTGAGATTGTATAGTACTGGTCCCGAAAGTGAAGCTTCGCAGGATTTGAGAGAACCAGAACAAATAAGCAAGATATTTTGTCCCCAACTATAATAACTGCTAATCTGACTTCATATTTTATTAAGGTTTAATTTTACTTAAACGCATTCAATAAAATTAACCCATGGACAAGCATAGAGATACAATTTCCCATGAAATATTGCACAAGCATTCTTATAGTAAATATTTCGATTCTTCTTTGAGAAATCCATCAATGTACGGCATTATCATTTATACAAATGAAAAGATAATGAACAAACATTTCTTCGTGAGTGGCTATGCTTTCTGGTTTAATTAGCTATACTGGGAACTTATTATATATGTACAAATGCTCTTCGTTTACATCCGCACAGCAAATATAACATCGTCTTATTGAAAGATCAAATAATCGAACCATGCCAACAGCAGCACTATTGTGTCTTGTGAATTAGATTTTCTTTAAGATTAGTATGGCACATGATCAAAGTTCATACTTTGTACCTGTATGATTAATAAGAAGATTGTTAGTTTTAACTTACAAAGCCCCAGCGTAACCGTGATCGAACAGATTTATGATCGATGATGTTCCAGCCATGATTATCCAGTTTTTATTTAGATGATATAAATCAATACATCTGTTTCCTTTTCATGACACGGTAGAGTGTGAATTGAGAAAACTTCCGTTGATAATTTAAGCAAGTTGAGGACTACATGCACAAGTTTCTATCGATGTACATACATGCACACACTATACACAGACTATACACACACGCGCGCGCGCACATGTGTGAGTATATGTATGTACGTATGTATGTATGTGTGTGTATATATATATAAATATGCATGTATGTATGTACGGGGGGGGGGGGGTCAAAAATTATACTATATTATATTATATATATATATATATATATATATATATATATATATATGTGTGTGTGTGTGTGTGCGAGTAAAAATAAATACAAAAAAGGTGGGGTTTTTTTGTATGATTGTGTATAGAGGAATATATTATTTTGCTTAAAAGAGTTCCAACACTGTCTGTTTTTTTATGTTTTATTTATATTCCTGCAGAACCAATGTGGGGTATAGAATATGGAATATACAATATATAATATGATATACAATATACGATATAAAATAAAATAAAATAAAAATGGATAGCACCATGAAAGAAAGTATTGAATGTAGATGAAATATTGAGTGTTCAATATAAAGGATCAAATATATAAATATATAAATATAAATATATATATATAAAGGCGACTCGAGTTTCAGGGCTATTTCCCTTCGTCATGGCCGGTATGACAGACTTTAACAGACTGTATATATATATATATATATATATATATATATATATATATATATATATATATATATATATATATATATCAGCAAACCACGTCGAACAACAAAAATTAGACGCCAATAGAGTATTGTATTAAATAAAGGACACAGGTACTTAACGCTTAACTGACATTCAGCGTACTGAATATAAATGTTCTATTCCTGCGTCATTTTATATATTTATAGATACGCACACATAAACGTTTGTGCGTGCGTGTGTGTGGGGGTGGGTGGGCATATGTAAAATGTTCAAATATACTGTAAACATATTCTATATATATTTTGCGTACTGAGTGCATAGATGCATTTTTGATACCAAATGTTGACAGTCCTCACAGTTTACCCGAGATAAACTTTTCTCGACTATCAAGTAAGAAAATCTGTTGGTTTGAAGTTTTTTAGTGTTTTGAAGATTTAGAGCTTGCATTAAAAAACTAATTCAGAGTTTCGATTCGGAATATTGTTCTTGAATGTAATAAAGTGATAGGGGTCATTGGTAGAAATTTGGCAGGGTTTGTTAATATTTTTGAAGGGTTGTGCGTGCGGCGATATTTTCCAATTAATGGGAAATGGAGTATTCCTTTCTTATAATTTCCCTACATGTTTGGATAGTGAGGTATCATTTTACTCTTTGGATAACCAAAGTGTCAAAAGAATAAAACATTTTAAACCAAGTTTTCTATAACGGATAAACATGAAAATACCCACAATCTCTTTTCTCGCATTTCCACCTTCGTCATACATGCTGCAGTAGAAACATATTTTGTTCATCGTTACATATGCTGCTGTAGAAAACCTTTTAATAAAAAGTTTTAGGTATGAAAAAATCTCCACTCTGGCTCTTAGTTTTCAATTCTCTCTCACACACTCTCTCTCTCTCTCTCTCACGCTATCTCTCTCTATATATATATTTACACACACACGCACGCACACACATATATGTGTGTGTGTGTGTTATGGCTTAACAGCCCTTACCTTTGTTTTCACTGTCCTGTTTTTTGTTACCAACTATGAGCCTCCACAAATTCCAAATTTTATTCAATTTGCTTTGCGGGAGCAACTGGTTTGATGAAGATACATCTTGTCCTAATTTTCGAAATACGGTGTAGATAAAACAGTGAGCAACTGATGAAGGGATCGTTCTTTATGTTGCCTGTCTTGTTTTTGTATTTGTTTCTTTCGTTGTTAAAAAAAAGTTCATTTTCCATGGTTTTGTATTTCATGTCCTCGTTTCTCATATTGTTTACGTTTTTTGACGTCCTGTACCCATATATACATGTGTATATACATATATATGTATGTACATGTATGTATGTATATATGCATATATATATATATATATATATATATATATATATATATATATATATATATATATATATATATATATATATATATATATATATATATACATATATAAGGTATAGTTCTGTCAAACTCACTTTGTTTCTAACCTAATATGATATTTAACAGAACTCATATATTTAATTGCAACATGTTAAGTACTAAATAATCCAAATTATAAATGATATGAAACGTATATTTCTCTAAGCTCCCTATTACGTTTCTGCAAACCCAGTATGACAAGCCTGGTCGTTCGCATTCGCTGAAAAAACTTAATATCATAAAAGAGCCATACAGTGAAGTTCCCGGTATTGCATGATGTATGGATTGGCCCATCATTTGAAAGAACAAGCAGACATTTCCGTGACATCAGATTATTCTATTTCGCCGCGGTATACAACGAACTTACCCAGACTATACTAGATTTTATTAAAAAAAAGAAAAAAAATTAAATCCATGCTCTCGAAACTTGGTTGTTGTTAGTGTTGTTACTGTCGTTGTGTAGTCTGTCATATAGGGTTTGCAGAAACGTAATAGGGAGCTTAGAGAAATATACATTTCATATCATTTATAATTTGGATTATTTGGTACTTTAACATGTTTTCAGACAGTGTGTTTCGCCAGTGTATCTTTAATTTATATAATGTAATGTGGTCTGATCTAGTCAAGAAATGTTAAGATGGGATCTCAGAGAAATTTGTCGTGCCAAACCGAACGAGTGATCAAGCAGAGGATCCTAAGTTGGGTCGTACAGTAGATGTTCTTGATGTTGCAGTTATTGTTGTTCTTGGTCAGTTTTTGTTTAGTCACTCGAAAATTTTTCCGAGACTAGATTACATTATAACGCGTGATTTTAAAGAAACTTGTTAATTATTTCCAGCAACTTGAGAGACCGTGTAGAGGCTGTCTGGTTAGCTGATGAGATGCCAAAACATGAAATCAACATGTGCAGCGATTTTAAAATTCAAACCACTTCAAAAAAAAAAGAAAGAAGAAAATGTCAGCATGGCAGAATTTCAAAGAGTAACTCACCATCAATTAGAGACAGGCTACATAAAACTAGAGCGAAGAAATATGGTTTTTATTTCCGAGGAACACAAATATCATTATAAAGCTTAATGTTATATTGCTGAGAACGATGATGATGATGATTATCATGATGATGATGATGTTTATGATGATGACGTCAACGACGACGACGACGACTACGACGACGACGACGACGACGACGACACAGATATTATTGAAAAAAGTAAGAATAATAATATCCGAAAGAGAAGTAAATTGAAAGCAACACGCTGACAACAGCAAAGTTAATGATCATGTGTTTATGCGTGTTTTATGTATATGCGCTTTGAAATACATACAGAGACACACATATAGATGCATGCCTGCACATACATTCACACATGTATATATATATATATATATATATACATATATATATATATATATATATATATATATATATATATATATATATATATATATATATATATATATATAACAAAGTAAAATTCGAAAGTGTATATGTATACATTTATATATATATATATATATATATATATATATGGATGATAAAATCTTTGTGAGTGCAACAGTTGGTAAGCGATGATTCATAACAGAATTTTGCAGGCCATACCTACAGCGTTGTAAGGCATAAAGGTATAATGTTTATATCAATAATCTCTTGCACACAGATTCAGAGAATATTTCACAGACACACACACACAAACACGCACGCACGCACACACATCGATATATATATATATATATATATATATATATATATATATATATATATATACGCACACACACATGCAATATTCTATAGAAGTTCTCATACATAAACATAAACACACATTTACATATATGTGTCAGCGGATGTATACTTGTGGGTATGTGTGCATATGTGCATATGCTTATGAGCATATTTAGGAGGTATTTGTGTGAAAGTATGCATGTGCGTAAAGAAGCGTATATGCGTATGAATATAAAGAAATGATTTATAATAAACTACGCGTTGTTTCTTTATACATATACGCAAATCTCATAATGACGCCATTTTAATTGCGTTCCCAACAGAGCACGGTGAAGTGGTAGCTGGAAAATGGGCGTGGTTTGTAGGCCACCGTTGAGAGGCAGAAGTGTTGATGGGGCATGTTGTAATTTCAGTGGTGGTGGTGGTGATGGTGATGTTGGTTGTGCTGCTGGCGGTGGTATTACTGCTTACACTGGTTTATGTCAAACTGCGGCTGGAAGTGAGGAGATGCTGGAATGTGTTAATGAATGAATGAGGCAGACCAGATGCAACGAAGCAGATGCAGGGAAACAACATCCTTGCTGCGTGGGTTGTTAATGGTTTAGCCCCAGGTCAGCTTTGAATGAGCGTAATTTCGATCTAAGATATTCTGTCTGCACCATTTCGTCTATATTTCAGACAATGTATTGGGTATACAAAAAGTCAAGCACCATAACATTCGACATTTTATTTAGATCATGCTGTTATCCTTTGGAGGTCGATAGAATAAGGACCAGTTGAGCATTGGAGGGTCGCTAGAATCGACTTAGCCTCTTTTATTGGTTGCTTGCTTCAGATATTAGTCTGCAGCCATGCTGAGCTACCGTCTTGAAGAAACTTAACCGAATCAATCGACTCCAGAACCTATTGGTTTTATGCTGTTCTTTTTAAACCTAGTACTTATTCCTCCAAAACATATCTATGTATGTGTTTTGAAACCTTCATCGAATGCACATTGGTCGAAAGCATATTGGGCGAAAATATATTCATTGTCTAATCTACCGAAACGCAGATTACAGAAATACTTGTTAATGGAAAAATGCGGATTCGGAAAAATTCGTCGAAAATTTGATGTTTCAAAGGCCATTAACTTTATAAAGTGTTTTGAAAAATACATAGCTAATATTGTCGATAACAAGAATTTATAAAATTTCGAGAGAATGTGTTCCACGGACACCCTTCAACTATTTGTAACCCCAAAATGTCTTCAGCCCAGTATGTTCATGCTAATATTTATACCTTTGTGTGTTTAGAGATCCACTCTTCCAAAAACAGAATTATTTCACGTTCTCCTGAAAATTTACAAGTTCTTATGACATCAACAACAAACAATTCTCGTTAGTGACGATATAGTTTCTAAAATGGACAGGGAAATTCAATGGATTGTTTTAACCAATGGTGGAAAGAATATGCATAAATAATATATTATGTAAATAATTTACAGAGATTAATTGTTGAGAAAGCTATATGTGATATAAACAATTATGTCAGAAAATTGTTAGTATATTTGAGAAAGTTATGGTAGTCATAACATAACTTAATTGTTGTAGACTGCGTTAGTATCTGCCAATTATTTTCATCTTGAATTTTCTACGTCTACCTTGTTCGGAATACTTTTTGCAAAAGGATATATGGTGTGGCAATGAACATATACAGTGTGCACCACCATAGTCTATAGCTCTGTGTCAGTTTGTGTTACACACACACACACACACACACGCACACACATAGATGCAGAGTCTGACTAACCCTTGTACCTACACCTTAGATCCATCATGGCGTCTGATGTGGCTTTTTAAACCAGACAATGTATTGAAAAGGCACCCACAGTTTACATATTACACACACACACACACACACACACACACATATATATATATATATATATATATATATATATATATATATATATATATATATATATATATATATATATATATATGTATATATATATATATATATATATATATATATATATATATATATATATATATATATATATATATATAGTTGGTGCTTGTATTGCAGGTGCTAGCGTAATGCAAACAGTTTGGTGTATCAGGAAGTATTGTCTCAAAAGTAATGACAGCCTTTGAGAAAGCAGGAAAAACATCCTCGTCGAAACGAATCTCCAGAAGAAAACCAAAACTTTCAGATAGGGACTGTCAGACACTTATGCGAATTGTTAGAAAGGATCACAAGAGTACAACTCCCAAAATTACGGCAGAACCTAATGACCATCACGAGAACCCAGTTTCACCAAAAACTGTTCGCTAGGAGCTGCACAAAGCCGGATTTCACAGGAGGGCTGCAATCAGAAAACCACTACTTTCAAAAACAAACGTTGCAAAGTGTTTAAAGTGGAGAAAAACCTACAGAATTGGTCCCTAGAGCAGTGGAAGAATGTTATTTTCTCGGACGAGTCATACATTACCTTGTTTCCGACCACCGGCTGAGTATACATGTGGAGACAGCCAAAAAGAAGCATTTGACCCAGACTGCCTTCTTCCAACTGTTAAACATGGAGGAGGATCTGTGATGATCTGGGTAGGTTATATCTTGGAAATCCGCCGGCCCAATGGTTTCCTTTCATGGCAGAATTTATAGTCAACACTAAGTATTTTATCCGATCAAATTCATCCTATGTTTGCAGAACTGTTTCCGGCGAGAAACGCAATCTTTCAGGATGATCATGCAGCAATTCACACAGCTAAAGTTGTTACTGAATGGCACAAGGAACGTTTTTGTGAAGTTGAACATCTTATCTGGCCACCGCAGTCCCCAGATCTCAATATTATTGAACATTTATGGTGCATTTTAGAAAAACAAATAAGGAATCGATATCCTCCACCATCATCACTACAAGAACTGGAGACTGTTTTAGCTGAAGAATGGACAAAAATTCCTTTGGAAACAATTCCAACTTTGTACGAGTTCGTACCTTGTAGAATTCAAGCTGTAATTACTACCAAAGACTGTCCAGCCCCGTATTAAAATATATTTATTTGAAAATTTAAGGTGTTTCCATTATTTTGTCCAACCCCTATATATGTATATATATGTATGTATGTATGTATATATAACTGATGTCGGTTCGACTCCCACGCGGATAGAAAAGCTTTCTTTTTTCTGTTGAGGGCTTATATGCCCCTTTATTTGACTATTTTCCTTAGTTAATGCACTGGGATCGCCATTAGCTTTAAGCTTACATAAAAATACCATTATTATTATTTATAGGATTGGAAATATCTGTAAATATGGCGCCGTATAAAAACGACTCGCACCGAAATATATATATATATATATATATATATATATATATATATATATATATATATATATATATATATATATATATATATATATAATCAAAGACACCAAAGAGGATGGTACTGGTCTTCGTTGTCAACACATATTATTTACTTTAATTGACAGGAAGAGTACAGAGCTATGGGGAATGGAAAATCCAAAGTTTCGGACAGAGTCCTTCTGTAGAAAAGCGTTGGCAGGAGAGAAACTGAAGTCAGGCTGCAGAGTTGTACATCCTATAAGTTAGAAAAACTGGCTGCAACTAATATGGAACACAGGACCACGGGAGCATCATGAGTGAATAGGAAGTAGTAAGAGAGAAAAACTCGGAGAGAGAAGTAGAAGGAGAGAAGTATGGAATGAGAAGCTGGCGAAGATGAGAGTCAGGTAAAAGGAAAAGAAGAGCTGAGAGGGGAGTTAATGCATAGGATAGGAATTAATGAACTAAGAGAAGATAGAGGAACTGAAGGAAAAAACTTACATTTAAACAGTTGGTGACATGGTTCTCCGTTTAAATACGAAACATCGTTCACTCAACTGCTTTGAATATGTGGATCCATGATGTGTGGAGATGCAGCCAACTAATAGATGAATGATAAGATCACTTGTTGTGCAAAAATAGATGTAGACACATTGGCCTAGCATAAATTGTCGGCCGGATTTCCCTATGTAATGAGCCCGAAAAAATATGCATATCACGTCGAGGAATGCATTTAGAAGTGTCAGCTTGTGTTTGACGCTGTGGAGATGCTTACTAGATTACCGAGCTTTCTATCTTTTTTGAAGATGGGAAGACGTGGAGCAAGAAAATTGAAACAGCTGTAGGGTCAGGAGGCAGACTTCAGAAGTCGCGAATGAGGTTATCGTTCAAGCAAAGGACGGATGGGAGAAAGATGAGAGAGATAGAGGTAGGGAGATAGAGAGAGAGGAGAGACAGAGAGAGAGTGAGAGAGTGGGAATACTATGTCCGAAATGTTGAATTTTCCTCTCCTCACAGCCATTTCGCAACACACTTCGTCAATTTTTGGTACACACACACACACACACACACACACACACACACACACACACACACACACACACACACACACACACACACACACACACATGTGAATCTTAAAATATATTTCTTAAAGTATTACCTATTTGAAACTTATTTAGAGAACAGAACGGCACAAACATTTAGAGAAGATGTTATCATATAATGTGTATCGTCTGTGTAGGTGCTTTCGTGGTTCAGATTTTGAAACGCCCGTATTCTGGATTAATGCTTAGAGAGGAAGTTGTTTTGTCGTCTTTTTCGAGTGATGTCAAATGTTTTGCTTTTTCATTTTTTAATCTCGCTCTCTCTTATATATATATATATATATATATATATATATATATATATATATATATATATATATATATATATACATACATACATACAGATACACACACAATAACACACACGCACGCACCCAAACACACACACACACACACACACACACACATACACACACACAAGATTAGAGAAATAAATCAGTAGCTAGTATTGGAGCGACAGAAGCGAATAAAGCTATATTAAAACAAGGCAAAACACACACGTATTTATATCTGCGAGTGTTTGTGTTTGTGAGTGTTTGTGTGCGTGTGTGTATGTGTGTGTTGGTGTGTGTGTGCGTTGTGTGTGATTGACTCTGTTGTCGATATTTGATAAAAGAGTGTTCCAATTATTCGATCAGCTTTTCCTCTAAGTATTTCGATGATGATTTGACGAAGGAATCAATAATTGCTCTGATATTCATAACGAAGCTAAGTTATTACGTTAAGCCATTAAGTTAATGGATTAAAGACGTTGTTATTCGTTTGTCGTCTGCCGTGTTCAAATGTCATAGGAGTTCGTATGTATAAACTACCAAGCTTATAAAGAAACATGTATATCGAAACAGGTGTATGCGTGTGTACATGCATTCATATATATCTGTGTGTGGGCGTATGCGTGATGTGTGTGTTGTGTATGTATGTACGTATGCATGTGTAAATGCTCTTGCATGTTTAGACAAAATCAATATGTATACATATTCATATCCAATTATTTAATGCTACTTGATAGTCAAAAGTAATAGCTCATGTAGCAATAACAAATGAGCTATATATATACAAACACACACATACACACACACACACCCACACATGTCCATATGCTTATTAAACATATTTTGGCTAACTAGTAGGCCATCGTAGTACTTTCGAAGACATTTAAAGATATATATGTACATGCACAAACACATATGCAAATGTATACGTGTATGTACGTGTGTGTTTGTGTCTATGAGTGTGTGTGCACGTGTGTGTGTATGTATGAGTGTGTGTGTGTGTGTGTGTGTTTATGTGTGTGTGCGTGTGTGTGTGTGTGTGTGTGGGTGTTGGGAGTGTTTACGTATGTATATTTATATATTACATGGATAGATACATAGGTAGTCAGACATAGATGGATGTATATATATATGGGAATTAAGACAGATAGATAGATAGATAGATAGATAGATAGATAGATTATGGTAAAACGAACTGTATTTCGTACAAAACCAGTCATATTTGCACTTCACATAATTTTATAAAATGTATACTGTGTATGTAGGTACATATGTATGAATGTATCTACGTGTATACACACACACACACATGCACACACTCGCACACACACGCATATATATATATATATATATATATATATATATATATATATATATATATATATATATATATATATATATATTGAGTCATCCCATAAATAATGCGGGTTTTTTTATACTTCTTTGACTTTACAGAATTAAGATTAACAAAGTTCTTTTTTTAATCTAAAATATACTCTCCTTCATTTTCTACAATGCTCTTCCGTCTATCAGGTAAACTTGCAAGGCCCCTCTTCCAAAATTCACTTATACTTGACGAAAAATTCCGCTCCATTACAGTTTGATCTCGTCTACAGAATTCATATTTTTCTCATCTAAATGATTTTGAAGACTGCGGAATAAATGATAATCGGAAGGGGCAATGTCCGGCGAACATGATGTGTTGAGCATCATTTCCCATTCAAACTGATCGCTGTATGTGGCCGAGCATTATCCTGATGGAAAAACACCTTTCGTATTGAAACCAAAGATGGTTGTTTTTCTTCTAGCGCTGACTTAAGTCGCTCAAGTTGCTCGCAGTAGATCTCCTTTGTTATTGTTTGGTTTGGGTCTAAAAGTCCAAAGTGGACTAAACCTTTCATATCCCACCAAACAGATAACAACTTACGTGGGTGAAGAACCTCTTTATGCTGTGGTGCCAGTGTTTCTCCTTTCCCAACCTACTACCTTCGGTGCTTCACATTTTTATAGAGAACCCATTTCCTGTCACCATTCACTATTCGGTCCAAAAAAGGTTCATTCGTGAGACTTAACTGCAAAGAAGAGCATGCATTCACTCTCTGCGCGTGATTAGACTCGGAAAGTTTGTGAGGAACCCATTGACCCAGTTTGCTGACTTCTCCGATGGCACGCAGGTGGCGATGAATGGTTGAATAACCAAATATCCAAGCTTCCCTGCTAGTTCTTTAAAAGTTACGATGGGATTTTGTTCCATCAGATTTTACAAGATGTCCTCGACGAGCTCTACAAATCTTCCGGCAGGGGCTCGTCTTCTAGGCGTTAGTTTCCGGTTCGGAATTTATGAAGCTGCCGTTGACACTGACTCACGCTTATTGCCCGTCTCCATATACTGCATTAATATTCCTCGAACTTTCTGTTGCGTTGCTACCTTTATTGACCCTCATAAAGCAAAACAGACTGAATATGCTCCTTTGTCACTAGCATTATAGCTTTGAAAAAATAACTGTTAAAACCGAACTGCACCCATCAAAATTTGTACTAAGAAAAAGTACAAGGTAAAATTACTACCTGCTTTTATAGTAAGTTGATGCATGTAGTTTACCCCACTTTTAGTCCATGCAATTGTAAAAAGCGCATTATTTATGGGATGACCCAATATAGAGGTATGGTGATGCAATAAGGAAAAATATGAGTATATGTATATTTTTATTAATATTTAGCAGAAACACTCCGATGTTGAGTCACTTTGTTGTTTCTGCTGAATATTAATAAATGTGTGTATGCGTCTGTATGTACGTGTGTGATCTTGTGTGAGTGTGTGTGTATTCGCCAATGGCGATTGTAGTGAATAGATTTACTCTTTAGTATTTCAAGCTATTTTCACGTAATTTTGGTTAAAATGAGATGTCAATGTTATTTTTATTTTTACGTAACTTAGACGACAGCATATTCAATGCACACTGTATATGTGTGTGTGTGTGTGTGTGTCTGTGTCTGTGTTGTGTGTGTGCGTGTGCGTGCGTGTGTGTGTGTGTGTGTGTGTGTGTGTGTGTGTATGTGCGCGTGTGTGTGTATGTATATATGCATATATATATATGTACATATTATTTATATCATATGATTGAACGCCACACATCCATTTCCAAATAAGTTTTATCTTAATAATTGCGATGCGACTCTTATTTTATCTCTTTCTTTTCTCTTTCCCTCTGCACTTTCGTTTCCTCTCTCTTCCTTTCTCTATTTCTTTTTTATTTCCCCTTCTCCCACTTTTGTTTTTTCTCTCTCAAGCTTTCTCTAATTCTTTTCTTCTACCTTTCGCTGTTCTCTGTCTGTCCCTCTCTCTCTCCCTTACTATTCTTCCTTTGCTCTCTCGCTGCTCGCACGTGACCATCGGTCATCTTTTCTTTCTTTCCTTCCGATCAGCTGCAGGGATAAGACGCATTCTTGTCTGTCTCCTGTCAGAGTTTGTTCTTCCGCGTTCGCCAACTCACTTTGTTTAGGCTTAGCAGCTCTTCTTGTTTGTTTTCACTGTCCTGTTTTTGTTACCAGTTTTGACGCTCGGCAAAATCCCAAATTTTATTTAATTTGCTTTGCGGGAGCAACTGTTTTGTCGAAGACGTATCTTATCGTGAATTGCTCGAAATACGGAGTAGAAAAACAGCCGACAACCGAAGTAGGGTCTTTTTTTATGTTGCCTTTCTTGTTTTCCATGTGTTTCTTTCGTTGTTCGTAAAAAATGTTCATGTTTCATGTTTTCGTATTTCGTATTTCATGTTGTTTATGTTTTGTGACGTCCTGTGCTATTATATGCATATGTATATACATATATATATAAGTATGTACATATATGTATGTATGTATGTATATATATATATATATATATATATATATATATATATATATATATATATATATATATATATATTATTTATATTATCATATGATTGAACGCCATACATCCATTTCAAAATAATATATATATATATATACGTAGCAATCGCTATAAAACATGCATTGTTTTGAAACTCTGCAACCCGTTGTAGGGCAAGAAGTGAAGAATGACACCGCTGATGACGTGCGTACAAACAGAGAAATACTGGATATGCACTGTTATTTCATTGTCATTGCTGCCAACCGATATATGCCAATCAACCTAGATTAATTCAATTGAACCTCACGAGCAAATCAATGAACTCTGTCGATCCATGTATCTGTACGTATATACACGAGACTAAGCAAGGTTCATTTTGTTAGAAAGTATCACTTTTCAGTAACTACAAGTGTCCTGTTTCCACACCAACTATGTTGCTAAACGGAAAGGCAAAGGTGACCTCGGTGGAATTTGAACTCAGAACATAAAGCCAGAAAGAAAGCTGCTATTCATTTTGCCTGGTATGCTAACGATTCTGCCATCTCACTGCCTTTAAGACGCACATAAATATGTATATACACATTTGCACATTCGCATAAACAAAGATTAAACACGCTTACACAGCACGCACACACGCATAAACACAAATGCACAGACACACATAAGCACATGTACACACTCATAGTAATCTATAAACACACACACACAGACACGCAGAATGGATTATCCATCGGTTTCCATGATGAATATTCCACATGTTCGATTAGCTAAGCTACGTGTTTATTGAAATTATAAATACATGTTTATTGTAATAAATACATGTTTATTATAAATACATGTTTATTAAAATTATATTGAAAGTATAAGAAGCTGCGTATTCCAAAGACATCTAAGAGTATTTGTCAGATATAATCAGCCTGACACAGTTTCTCATCCTTTAAATCATACATAAAACCTATTCGATAGGCATCTAGTCAATTTCTATCTTCCCAATTTCATTTACAAGGCTTCAGTCGAACAAAGACCCGAGAATACACATTGCTCATATACCATGCAGCGAAATTGATTCAGGGATTTCTTAATTTCGATCCAAACTTCTTAGCCACTCGTCAATGCTAGCCTAAATGCATACACACACACACACACACACACACACACACACACACACACACACAGACACTCTCTCAAATAGATTGATATAAAATCTTACGCAAAGACAATTCAATCACACACACACACACAGATATTGGTTTCAAATTTTGGCACTAGACCAGCAAGTTCGGGGAAATGGTAAGTCGATTACAATACCTCCAATGTTTTGCTGGTGAAAAGATAAAAGGCAAACTCGACTTCGGCGGAATTTGAATACAGAATGTGAAGTCTGACAAAATGCCCCTAAGTAATGCCTGGTATCCTAACGATTCTACCAGCTCGCTACCTTAATATACTTACAGATGTTAAAACACATACAAATGCCCTTACACGCACACACACAACTTTTCTAGCACGAAGATATTTTATATATAAAATATATTACTTTTTAATTTATGTACTAGGTCAATAATTTTGAAGGGAGAGAGATAATGATTACATCGATCCCAGTACTTGACTTGTACTTTGCATTACGACCCCAGAGAAGGGATGAAAGTCAGAGTTGACTACGGTAAGATTTAAACCCTGGAACGCAAAGAGCCGGTGACAATACCGCCAAACATTCATTCTGACTCTCCAACGATTTATCACCCTACGTATAACATTATTTAATAATTTCAAATGTTAGTGCAAGACTAGCAAATTCCAGGGAGGGCTCGACTGGTACTTATTTAATCGACCCTGGAGGGATGAAAAACAAAGTCGACGTCGATAGAGTTTGAACTCGGAACGGAAAGACAGACGAAATGTCGCTAAACATTTTATCGATTCTACCACCTCGCCACCTTATAACATAATAATATAAAATAATATAAAACAATATATAATAACATAACATGATATGATATGATATAATATATCTATTGAACAGAACGAAAGTATTTATTTCACTGGCGAAAAAATTAAACAGCAAGACACCATAATGTGGAATTCAATGAAAGAAAAGCTAAAGCCTTCAAGCAGCACCGATTACAAGCACAAAAATAAATACCAGGATGCTAATTACGTTAATTAATTCACTTAACTAGTTCTCTATTCATTCTACACAGATGTTTTATAATTGTGCTTTATTAAATATTTTGTGGAGGCTGTCGTTTTATTTTTTATCTTCTATTTAGTTTCTGCTTTTGACCATTTTTGGCTCTTCTCTTCTATACATTCGACAGCTTGCTTGTGGTTTTGCTTTCTGTTTATGTGGATTATCTCTTTAGTTTGCTGTATTTCTAAATTTTATTTTTGTTGCGATTATTTTTATGTGTTCTTTTTCTTGTTTTACTTTTTATATATTTCTTTAAACTGCTTTTATTATGTAATTTCATTTCATTAGAGATTAACAAGAAGTTTTCTGTAAGGCATCGAGATTTTCTTGCTTCTCAACCAACTAAAAAATTATAACACTTATATGGTTTAGAGTTAAGAATACCACATTACCAATATCATCACTAACGTTGTCGCCGTCGTTGTCAATACCCTCTTCATCATCATAATATTGCTCTAGAAGCACTATGAATATATATATATATATATGTATATATATATATATATATATATATATATATATATATATATATATATACATACATATATATATATATATATATATATATATATATATATATATATATATATATATATATATATATATATATATACACAAACGTTCTGTGTCCTTAAGTTTTCAAACAGGGGAGATAAGCACCTCCATTCAACAATGCCAGTATCCAGAGACTAGTCTCAGGGTAATTGCCCTTCATCAGTCTGGAGTAGCTTGGCCTTGCTCGTTGTCAGTGCTAAATCGCCGTTGAAAATAAATTCACTGATCTACAAAATTAGAAAATATTGCATTCCTAAATCTCTCAGAGAGTTATGCAGTAGCAGCACGATAAAGTGATGGCTTGTCGCATAGCCAACTAGAAACGGGGTTTTTTGGAGTTAAATAGCAGTAGCATTCTTTCTTTTCCGGAGAGTACCACATTAAATTATTCATTCGGCGCGCCAAAACGAAGACTTTTGAAATATAACCCCAAATGTAATTGGTAGAAATATATACACGTTCGATCTGATGTGGACGCGTCTCGTGTATAGTTCTGCAAATTATACTGCGAAGACGATCACACTGAAGAGTTGCAGACAATTACCTAAGTAGTTAACAACAAAACCGGTCTATGATTAATCTTTATATTTCGTAGCTTTTCATTTGTCGTGCTCACTTACGCTCTGGTGTTTGCTGAATTTTCTTGAGAACAATCTTTTCTCAGTGGTAAGACCGTAGGTGGCCTTCTTCCAGCAAAAGGGATGTCCACTTAGTGGTCATCCCTCTTATATGTATGTAATATAACTTTTCTGAATCTTCAGATTTTACAGTTTGCTAGACCACTGGTTTTAAATTGATATTAATCAAATTAATATTCAATTTTTCACCCTTATCATTTAAATTTATATATATATATATATGTATATATATATATATATATATATATATATATATGTGTGTGTGTGTGTGTGTGTGTGTGTGTGTGTGTGTGTGTGTGTGTGTGTGTGTGTGTGTGTGTGTGTATGTATGTATGTATATATAATCTTCTACTTGTTCCAGTCATTATACTCGGGCACCACTCGGAAGAATTTTAGTCGAATGAATGAACCCTAGTATTTATTTTCCCGCACCTTTAGTGGAACCGCTAGGTTACGGGAACGTAAACACACCACTATCGGTTGTCAAGCTATCTGGGGAGACAAAAACAAGCACAAACACACACACGTATGTGTGTGTGTGTGCGTGCGTGCGTGCATGCGTGAGTGCGCGCGCGCGTGTGTATATATATATATACAACAGACTTCTTTCAGTATTCGTCTACCAAATGCAGTCACAAGGTTCTGCTCAACCTGAAGCTATGGAAGACTTTCCCGAGGAATCCGAGACTGGACCCATGTGGTTGGGAAGAAAGCTTGTTACCACACAGCCACGCCCGAGCCTTTGTTTTTAAAAGTGGTTGGGATCTTGGTTTATATTTCTAGCAAATCGAGCAGCCACAAACAGACGCACTCATTGTAAGACAAATAACTTGTAACATATACCATTCGCATTATAGCACATGCAGGTTCGGATTAACATTATGGAAGAAAAAAATGTATTATGTAAATTGTAATAATCAACGTGGAATTTAGGAAATTGTGCAATGGCGTCCGTCGGGCGGAAATGAATATTTCTTGAGAACGTAATTGACAGATGGAGTTAATGTGATGTTGAGTGAGATGGTGAATTTTAGATAAAATCGCTCCATTAGAATACGTTGGTGAATATCCTGATGTGGAAAGAGTTAATCGGAAATGTCTTGAAGTATCTTAAAGGGTCAATGATACTGGCGAATATAAAAATATCCCCATGCTGGTTGCAAAATATATTATATGTAGTATATGATGATACATATGTATAAACGTGTGGGGGGGGGGGTGCAATGGAATCTACGTATGATTGTGTGCCGCGTGTGTCTGCATGTATGTGTAACACTGTGTTTGCGTTTGCTTTATATGTATACTTGTGTATAGGTCTGAAGCTGGTAGACGCGTGTCTGCGTAAATGTCTACATGATTGTGAGTGCGTGTGTGTGTGTTTGTGTGTGTGTGTGTGTGTGTGTGTATGTGTGTATGTTCGTGTGTGTGTATGTGTGTGCAATTGAGTGTAGACAAAAGTACAAAGTATGTTTGTATAGATGAATGTGTGCGTATGTGTGTGCGCACGTGTATTTGTGTGTATCTTTATGAAAGTAAATGAACGGGGATGTGGTGGGAGAACGCATGCGCGTGTGCCAGTCTTAGAGTGACCAGTGATTAAGATAAGATTTAAAAACCTTATGCGAACGAAAATCCGAGAGATTTATAGACAAACTGTGCCAATATATCTGTGTGTATATCTGAATGTGTATGTATGTGTGTGCGAGAGAGGGGGGGGGAGAGAGAGAGGGGGGAAGAGAGAGAGAGAGAGAGAGAGTGAGAGAGAGAAAGCAAAAGAAAGAGAGAAAGAGAACAGCAGGTTGGCTTATCTCATGAAACTTGACGTGAAAACCCGACCATCGCCTTGGCCACTCGGAAGCTTAAGTGAAGGAAAACAAAAATGGCTTCTGCGTTAGAGAGAGAGTTTAATGTTTGATCAACAGCTACGTTCACGAGGATTTATTTTAACTTTGCGACAACAGATGGATACCATTTAATCATCCAGTGTACGGTACTTGTCATAGAAGTGGGTGGTGTGTCTGCTGGACATTCGAGTTGCAGGAATGGAACTGATAATTCCCATACGGACGGACAGCAAGCGTAGTATAAACCCAATCTTGAGCGGCTAATTTCCAAAATCAGTGCTCTTGACAACACAATGATCATGACCGCTACGATGTCACTTCCGTTTCGCATTTCTAGTGGAAAAAGAGGATGATTTTCATATGACGTATCTATGGGGAACTACGATGGGGTTAAGGTCACTGGAATCGTCAGGTTCCTCATTCTGGATACTCTACAAAAGTGTACATACCCAAACAGTTCAAACCTATATAGAGACGATGACATGACCATCATAAAATTCATATGAGAGACCACA
The DNA here is from genome assembly GCF_046866305.1 of Octopus bimaculoides. Taxonomy (NCBI): domain Eukaryota; kingdom Metazoa; phylum Mollusca; class Cephalopoda; order Octopoda; family Octopodidae; genus Octopus; species Octopus bimaculoides. The sequence continues at coordinate 31,756,668 of NC_142947.1, read as the reverse complement.
AGACCGAAGCATTAGGTGTTATATCTATTGTTGCTGAATTATCACTATTACATGATCCGAACTGACCAATGGTGGTAAAGTTCTTTCTCTATGCAATAAAGAACCTATTTTTCTTCCCTCACTTTGCTTCCGAATGGGTAAGCAGATGGTCGTGTTTTCACGTCCACGAAACGCTAGGTAACATATATTGAAAGTAAATGTATGCTAGCTGGTTTCTTTGCATGCGACAGCTAAAGATGAAGAAATTGGAGTTTATTGTAATGGGAAAAGGCTGTTCAGCTTAACCAGAACTTGTGTGTGTTGAAAATCATTTAGACGGACCAAACTGCCTGGAAATATTGAAAGGTGTCTATTACCCAGTCTCCAAACGTCGAAAAGTATAAGACGATCGTTCATTTTCCAGAAAGAAGTTCTCCGCTCCCCATTTATATGCAAGCCATGTATCACAGACTTGGAAAAGACCTCAAGTAATTAAATCTATGAAATTAATTGTTCAAAGCGAGCCCCTAGCTTAATCCAATGGAAAACTCATGGAAATATCTTAACAAAAGAAACCTAAGAAGATCAATTAAAAAGCTGAAAGATCAATCAATCAGAAACGGGATAAACATGGATTCACCTGCCACTCATAATTTAATAAAATCCATGCTTTTATCGGATGAAAGTTGTGATATTATTTGAAAGAGGGCCTGTAACATAGTGATACAAGATTTCGATAATTTTTCATTAAGTTCTTACAACTTAATCTAGATTTGTGTGTATGTTTATGTGTGTGAGTGTGTATGTGTGTGTGTATGTGTTTTGTGCGTGTATGTGTGTGTTGCATGTGTGTGTGTGTGTGTGTGTGTGTGTGTGTACACATAGATAGATAGATAGATAGATAGATAGAGAGAGAGAGAGAGAGAGAGAGAGAGAGAGAGATAGGCACATACATACATACATACATACATACATACATACATACATATATGAGTGTCGTATAGTCTCTCTCAGACAGCACTTGCCAAGAACAGGAGCAAAATTAAATAGATTAACTTAGTACTGAAAAGTGAAGAGAACCATATCACACCTCGAAGGTTATGTATTTTCAATCCAAGAACAAGTGATTTCTACTAAACTCCTAATAAACAAAAGAGACAGTGAAGTCCTTGGAGTTACAAGGCACAATCAAAAATGTAGATTGTGCCATATTTTTGTGGAAGACATCTCACACGTGATTATCAGCTGCCCAAAAATGTCATCAAGATCTTACTTCCCTTGTGCGACACGACATCGTCGCAAAAACAATACAGAATGCCATACTAGAAAAAAGACTGTCCTGGAATAAAAAATATACAGAATCACCCTGTCGTTAAATGCATACATAAAAGAATCAACAAAAGGAATATTGGTGGAACATCTCCATCAAAACACGTGTCAAGTGTAAGCATAACAGGCCGGATATTGTTATTTGGGGCAGAAAAGAAAAAACATGTGCCGTCACAGAGGTCACCTATCCTGCTGATGTGAATATCTCTTTGAAAATCAATGAGAAAGGGGATAACTATGGACAATTGCTTCGAACTCTCCAGATTCTATGTCTAGATTACAAATTTACATTTTACCAATAATGATTGGTGCATTTGGTTTTCAG
>NC_142947.1:31747535-31750035 GCF_046866305.1 Octopus bimaculoides | reverse complement strand
ACCACCACCACTACAAATACTACTACTACTACTACCAAATTGATGCAGACAACATTATCAAAGAGTATAAAACGAAGACTTACCAAATAATAATTTATTCTTGAATAAATAACTATATTGATTTCATAAACAAGTTTACACGACTATATATAAACATAGAAGTGTATATGTATACACACATATAAGTTTGTTTGTTTAAGCATGTGGATACATGCCACTGTGAGCACAAGCATTTAACATATATTATATATACATATAGACACAAATAGTACATGTATACATACTAACGCACGCAGACACATACGTACTCACATGCGTGTGTATCTGTATGTGATGCGGTGTTAACTCAAAAATAAAACAGAACTAAAGTTTAAATTTATTTATGTAGCAAAGTATATTATGTATCTTTTCACCCAGATGCCAATGACGTCAAGTTGGCAGCAGTGAAGAAGCATATTATGACTTATATAGAGACGCAGGTATGGCTGCGTGACAAAGGATTTCGCTTGTGGTGACGAGTTCAGTCCTACTGCATAGCATTTTTAACATCCCAAATGGTGCTAAGTTTGATATTGGTGCCTCACTATCGAGAACATAGCGTCGCAAGTCAAATGAAAGACTCATCTATCAATACAGCCTTTTAACACCCACCCATGGGTGAGTAGTGTCAATAAGAGGATATTGAATCTGTCCTTGAATAAAGGCAATCTTGACAATGCTGCTACCTATTACAGGAGGTGTTAGCAGCCAGTGGGTTTAAGGACCTCGTCTTCTATATACTGGGAGCTAAAGCAGACAAAAGAAAGCGCCACTGTAAGGGTCTTTTGGTTTCTCCCACCCTTCTCACTCAACGTCGAAATCTGCGTGGAAAGGATCTTCCTTACATTAGTAGGTACGCATTTCACGCAATCCCATACGTACAGACGATTAATGGGCGCATCTTAAAGGTCACCTTCAGCTGTGAGCCCTAAACCCACAGAGAAGCAGGATACTCAAGTTGGGTTAACAGCGAGTGCCCAGTAAGCAGCCGATGCAACTCTGAGGCTGTGGTCTACGAGGCATATGTGGCGTCCAGCAGTAACAGCAGGAACGGCGGCGATAGCTGCAACAACAGCAGCACCACCAAAGCAATGACTCATACATGGAAAGATGTTGGAAGACAGAGGGCTATTTTAGGTTTCGACTAAATAATTACATTATTCACAGTTGACGGATATTTGTCTTCATCTTGTTTGTTGTTAACACAAAGTTTCGGCTGATATACTCTCCAGCCTTCATCAGGTGTCTTCGGTTCTCATTCCTAAGGTATTATTATTATTATTATTATTATTATTATTATTATTATTATTATTATTATTATTATTATCACCGGTAATAGCCAATATATACATGGAATACTTTGAGAATTTGGCTTTGGAATCAACACCACTAAAATCAACACTATGGCTACGTTATGTTGATGACACCTTTATTCCCTGGCCCCACCAGGAAGATGTCCAAGTGTTGTTAGATCATGTGAACTCAATAAAGCCATCCATACAGTTCACAATGGAAAAGGAAAAAGACAATCAGCTAGCATTCCTGCACGTATTAATAACACGCACCAAGCATAGGTTTAGGACATCAGTATACCGCAAGTCGGCCTTCACTAGAGAATACCTCAACTTCAATTCCCACCATCCATACAGTGTAAAGAGAGGGATTGATCAATGCCTAAAACATCGAGCAAAGAATATAAGTATTGATCCTGATACACACCACGAAGAAATGATCAAGCTAAGCAACAATTTATTAAGCAACAACTACCCCCAAAACATACTATCTACTCCAATTATGAAGAAAAGAGAAGATGAAACCCATAAACTGACCACAGTCTGTCTACCCTATGTGAAAGGCCTTTCTGAAAAGATGCATAAGATATACGGCCCATATTACATCAGGACAATATTCAAGAGTAATACAACACTTCGTAAATATCTCCTTCGAGTAAAGCCACCAATAGAAGAGAATGTGACCAAGAAGTGCTCTAGTCGAACATGAGGCGTTAGATAAGTATAAGGGATAGAATGGAAAAAATTTTAAATCAGGCAGACTACGATTAACACATAGATATACGGGTTTAGTTAAGATAAAATAAGAATTATCCGAACTGAAACATATATTGATATATTAGAGATACAAAAATATATAGAAGTATAAAAATATAAGAATACTAAAAATATACATGGACATATAGATATATAAACATACTAATAATAGAATATTGATAAAAAATAATAGTGGAATATTGATAAAAAAACGTTTTTAAAAAGAATTTTAAATATGGTGTAGTAATAAGCATCAAAAATAGTATGGGGTTACATGTTAGAAGACATACGATGTTCCGACAATCGTTTCTGGAGCCCATTCGTCCGAATTACAGATGAATCATGAGATTCATTTCCAGAGAATGCCTCCTTCATCTTAAAATTCATCTGTAATTCTGACGAATGACCCCAGA
>NC_142947.1:31692535-31737535 GCF_046866305.1 Octopus bimaculoides | reverse complement strand
ATAAATTTTCTCAAATTCATCTTTTAAATTAAAGATATGTCTGAATAATATGTAGCCGAGTAACTATACGTTTTGTGCTGCAGCCTTTTAACATTCTAGTCACAGCTCACGGGTCCTTAGTACTAAACATAGCTCACGGGTTTCATTACTAAAGACAACTCACTGACCCTCAATAGTATAACTGTGGACCTCGGGCATCACTTATTTCTTGATTAGGAACCGCGATTCTAATGTCTTAAATAAGAAAGAAGACATAGTGCATCTAACATAATGTAATCCATGATATGCTATACTGTAAACAAAAATCGAAAGGTCACATGCAATACTTGAAGAAGAGTAAACATCAGTAAGAGTGTGCAAGTGTCAGCTGGAGGACATATCAAGTCTACAACACAAGAGCTCAGAATGCAAAAAGCCACGTCTGCTTTTCTAGCGACCTCGGTTAGCACTTCCTTTGATCGTCCTAGAAAGAATAAAACGCAAATTTAATTTCAGTAGAGTTTCAAATCAAACCGCAGAGAGTCGGGACAAATACTTCAATATATTTTTATCCTGCATTCTAACGACTCTGCCAACACGCTTGTGTAGGAATCTAGGTGCACATACAGAGTTATTCAAAATGAATGAACCAATTTCATAACGCAATATTTTAATAACGAAAAGAAATAGAAAACTCCAGCTAAGTCACAAGTATTACATCAAAATCAACTTTTATTTCCTCTCTTATAAGTGTTCAATGTGGCCACCACCTGCAGCACGGGCAACATCAATGCATTAACTGAATTCCTTCCAGAATTCCTCCCTCACGATCCACTGAGTTGATCGCTGTTGTTATTCGATGTTAGTGGGTAGCGGTGGAGTTTTCTTAGTTTTGAATGGCTACCACAGAGGCGCTGTAGTCGCGTCCTTCTTCCGGCAACTTTCAGTTGTTTGTTTACACTCATAATGCCGAGTCCTCAGCAAAAGGCGTTATGCGTTCCCGAGTTCGCGAAAATAAATTTGATTATCACGGTGCAGCGGGCTTCTCGAAGGCGATTCGACATTAATGAGGCCTCTCCTTACAACATTCGACGGTGGTTTCAGCAGTTTCAAGAGAGTGGGTGTCTTTGTAAAGGAAAAAGCCTGGGATGATCACGAGTTTCGGAGAAACAAGTGAAAAGAATCCGTGCTGCGTCTGAGGAAAGCCTGTGGAATTCCACAAATCGAGCTAACCGTGAGCTTGCGATCCTTCAATCCACTATCTGACGTGTGCTGAGAAGACGTTTACATTGGAAAGCATTTGAAGGCGTAGTCTGCTACGCCTCAGTGAGGCACTTACCAATGACGACAAGAGGAAGCGGATGGAATTTTGCGAATCGATGCTAGAGATGATGGAAGATGAAACATTCATTTCACGTTTAATTTTTTGTGATAAAGCGACTTTTCACTTGAGATGCACAGTCAATCGTCACAATGTGCGTATTTGGGGAACAGAGCACCCACATGAAACAGTTGGGCATGAAAGAGGTTCCCCTAAGGTGAACGTCTTCTGTGCTGTCTCAGGACAAGGTTTATGTCCCCTTTTTCTTTGTAAGAAACACCCTTACCGGAGTTTTCTATTGCTTTTACTTATTAAAATACTGCGTAATGAAATCGGTTCATTCTTTTTGAATAGACACCTACGCATAAGATTATATGCACATCAGTATACACATATGCAAGCATCTACATACGCCTACTTACTCACATCCATACACAACTAGGCTTACACGCCTACACACACACCCATCTATACACGCCTACATACATCTATATGTATGCGCCAACTTACATACCTACAATTCTACTAAAATTGCAATGCTTGTACTACCACCTGCAATAACTAAGCATACACCTAATTATGGCGCTACTACACGGTGGAGTGAACTGCTAGAAATGCCAGTCAAATCTCTCACACATCACACACATTTATCTTAAATAAGGGGAAAGGAACATTTGAGAATGTTGGCGAAATACACTATACCAGAAAAAATAGATGGGATGGTCACGGTTTGTAGGCTTTTGATCACAGACCTGCTGAAATAGCAACCAAATCTTCCTCAAGTGTTCTTTACTCATTAAAAAATGAAGTTACGTTGGATAATCTCGTCCTCGACATACTTCAAAATATAAATAGTTGGGATGGTCATGGACGTACCATCTCTGATCATAAGTGTTCCTGATCATGGGTAATCTGGGGTCAAACATTAACAACAATATGAAAAATTTCCAGCGAGCATTTGATCTGCTAGATACAGTAGCTAAATCTTTCTCTCATTACACCGCACCGTCCTAAAAGGGAGCACGTTGGACTTAGGACATTGAAAGGATAGTCATGAAGAATAGAATGCCTTTGATAATAATTGTGTTCAACCAGAAAATTAAATAAGTACTTCACCAGCATTTCACCTTTATTAATCAGATGATCGTCCTTAACACCATCAACACTACTACGTATTCCACTATGCTACCACTGACGCCGCCAACACCCCAACATCAATACCAACACCACCTCATCACACCATTACGCCACAGCCAACGAACATCGCCGAATTCCCTGCGTCATATATGTATATATATATATATGTGTGTGTGTGTGTGTGTATGTGTTTGTCCCCCCAACATCGCTTGACAATGGATACTGGTGTGTTTACGTCCCCCTAACTTAGAGGTTCGGCAAAAGAGACCGATAGAATAAGTACCAGGCTTACAAAGAATAAGTCCTAGAATCGATTTGTTCGACTAAAGGCGGTGCTCCAGCATGGCCGCAGTCAAATGACTGAAACATTTAAAAAAATAAAAAGAATCTGACCAGCTTACAACAGATAAAGGACAGATTGCTGCAGCAAAAATTTTCTACAAATGCACACAGGCCACAGGTCTTCAGAACTGTGGGCAATAGTATTACTACAGTTTTACGAGAAACAGTACGTTTAGGCTTACGCACGGCTAACGCCAAAACCCGCTCACTGAGCTACAGCCTATTCTAGCAGACGATCAGAATTTGGATCAAACATCCAGGGTCTCTCACAAGATCCGTGCCTGCTGATAAAAGGCAGGCTGTCAAAGGTCGTGTTCACAACCAACTCTTGTTATTCACGCAATTGGAAACGCAGCTAAACCTCTTGGAAAACAATAACCAGAAAAGAAACTATTCTTCAAAATGAGTGACATAAGCAATACCATAATAAAAATGTTATGCATATGAAAATAGATGAAAAAATACTTAAACGCATAGAAACATATAAACGTACATTTATAAACATATGCGTGTGTGTTCGTGTTTGTGTCTTCGAATGTGTGTATATACAGACATTTATTTATTTATTATTATATCACAAATGATGAACAAAACGTTGTTCGTTACAGCTTTCAGCCTGCTCGCTCTTTTCTGCGAGAGTAACAAGGGAGCGTCTGTAGGTCGGTTCAGAACAACTTTTTTCAGGACGGAGGCTTCCTTTCTAAAGTATCAGATTTTCTAAACGTCTCATTATTGAAAGATATGTACATATATATGGGTACATATACGCATGTATGTATGTATGTATGTATGTATGTATGTATGTATGTATGTATGTATATAAAGAGAGAGAGAGAGAGAAGAATCAGAACACAGGTGTGGCATTTTTCGTATTATACAGCCCTTACCCCGTGTTCTTTGTGTCAGTGTCTGTCTCCCCATTACCGATTGACAAACGGCGTTGATGTGTTTATGTCCCCGCAAGGCAGTAGTTCGGCAAAACTAACCGATAGGACAAGTACCACGTGAGTCGTGGCATCGATTCATTTGACTAAAGAAATTCTTCAAAGTGGTGCCCCACTAGTCTAATGACAAAAATAAGTACAAGATAAAAGATAAAGGATAAAAGCTATGTGGGGGGGGGCGTAAAGCCTCTATATATCTCTAAGTATGGATCTACACTTGGAAAATTTCTCTCTGATGCTGAAGTCCGGGCAAGTTTTTTTTTTTTTTATGGATGACATAATGCCTCCAATCTTGTTCATGTCTGTGACAATACAATGTTGTTCCAGTGCTTTTGCTGGCGTTGCTGCCGTTATAATGCAAAGAACTGCAACTGACGATGCAACTTATATCCTCCGAATCTCTAACTATTCTGCTCATCCTCCGGTCTAGTTAATAGTACTTTATTTATCGAACCCAAAATGATTAAAAGTGGGGTTTGATCTCACAACGCAGATGTTCAAAACAAATATTGCCTGGCATATTTTCCGATGCTTTGAAGATTCTGTCAATTCACCACTTTTCATGTACACACACACACACACACGCACACACACACACACACGCACACACACACACATACACACACACATACTTACATACATGCACATAGATATAGAACCTTTGTTGATTGCTTCTTAATTTGTTTTCTGTGTTTCAGACAAATGAAATAGCACTAACGGTGTTATTTAGATGAAGTTCTTATACTAAGAGTGAGATCATATTTGCAGCTGGCGGTTTACCAATTTCTCTTATCGGGATTTCATTTTTTCCAGTCAGGTGTCTCACGCGTCTCTGTATGTCAGCGTAAATGAGCACACACACACACACACACACACACACACACATGCATAAGTATACACACACAGAGACAAATATAGTACGTAAAGAGAGTATTAGTGAAATCCAGGCAATATATATGAAGGTGTGCTGAAAAGTTCCTGACCTTGGATGAAAGAAAATACAGGAGGATCACTTATATTATAATGGACCATTATAATTGTCATATTATAATGGTCATTATAGTATGTTGTATATAACTATAAAATATGTCCTTATCTCTATCTTTCAATATAGCTCATCGCTTCTAAAGCAAACTTTGTTTACTTTCATCGTAGTTTGAATTTAACATCAGCGTCTTATAAGCTAGATTTATAAGTTTAGAAATTGCAGATTATTTTCTCGGTGGGCAGTTTAGCTTAATGGTAAAGCACTTTGACCGGTAATCACAGGGATGTGAGTTCAAGTCTCATGACTGGCCACTGGTAAATTTTTCTGAAAAATATGGATATTATATTCTGTTAGCATTATTCTGCGTTTGAGAATAAATTATTTCCTTATCTGTATCTTTCAATATTTCTCAACACTTCTAAAGCAAACTTTGTTTACTCCCATCGTAGTTTGAATTTAGCTATAAAATAAATTTTGTGGCCGTACAAGTCCCCATACTCTTTATAATCATTAATGTTAATATATACTCCAGACACCCTTTACTGTCCAGCGTAGGACACACGGAATTACCTAAAGGAAGAATTCATGGAGTGACTAACAAACAATTGTAGACACAGATGCTGGATACTTATCGTTGTGGTTAACCATTAACTAGAACTCAACGGAGAGCTAACACAGTATCATCCCGGACAATATATCCCTCCAAACTCATATTTATACATACATACATACATACATATATATATATATGTAAACATAATTAAGGGATCAGCAAACATTTGCTTCACCACATACCGAAGTTCAGAAATAGCAGCTAAAAAAGCTGAGACTCCAACAGATAGCAGCTTTTTTAGCTGCTATTTCTGAATTTCGGTATGTGGTGAAGCAAATGTTTGCTGATCCCTTAATTATGTTTATAAATGTATAAGAACTTTTAAATAAGTTCTCCACCGATAATGGTGTTTACATACCGAAGGGCTTGGTAAAAATTATTAATTGTTGATTTATTAATAAATTAATAAATTGATAAACCTTTACCCTTTTAATTGTAATATATATATATATGTATATATATATATATATATATATATATTGCAAACTGGTAAACTGGTGCTGTTGTATAACGGTGTGATGCAATGGAACAATTTGCTCCTTTTTGATCCAAAAGTTAAAATTCAGCTGCCCCCAAATAGAGATGTTTTAAATAAGTACCAGACATAAATTTGAACTGGGGTCTTTTACAATGAGTAAAAACCGTCTAAACGCTATGTACAAACATGAACGCCAAAATATTCTCTAAAACTAGTCATGGAAGGGAAAATAAATATATATTACATCATCCTAAATTGGAAAGCTTTTACGATGCAGAATAAATTCGAAGAAATATAAAACAAATTAGGAAAAATATAAAGTAAATGGAAGTAGAACTAAAATAGAGGAAAATTTTTCAAGAAATTCATGTTATGAAACAATAGGCAAACAAAAGCGTATTGATATCTCAAGAAATTATGATATAATTATGTGTTATAGCTATTATATAATGAGGTATTAAAAATATATATACGTACACTAAGTTATGATTGTAGTTGAAATAGTTGCTGCGCACTGAAAAAAATATACTACACCACTTTTTAATTACCATAGTGACAAAACCATTATTTTAGGAAAAAAATATTAAGCAATAAAAACAGGCAATGTATGTCTGTACGCGTGTGTGCGTGTGTGTATGTTAGTGTGTGAATGAGAGAAATTGTCGGTATATATATGTGTGAGAATATAAGTGTGTGTATGAATGTACAGAGTTTTATATTACGTTAAACACAAATATACACACACATATTATATACACATGTGTAAGTGCGCACGCGTGTATGAATATATGCGTATATTATATAAGATTCAATAATATATATATATATTTATATATAAGCGAAGGTGAATTTATATATGTATCATATATTATAGTTTTATACGATTGTATGCAAATATGTGAGTATGTAAATTTGAGTTTATAAAATAGTGGAAATGTACGCCGTAAGAGAGTAGAATATAAACATTTCATAGAGAATGAGACTGTTTACCCTTATAGACGCCAGAGAAACACATTTTGCCGCCTTTTACGTAATAAATTTGTTATTGGTTATATTTATATCTAAAATATAGATGGACATCAAATAATGGATGAAATGAGTATAATTACTTACACATATGTAAACACAGACATTTTAACTGTTGCACAATACAAAAAGGCCAAGGGATGTATGTGTATGTGACGGTGAAATTCTATATAGCCATCTATGTGCATAACAATATAAGCCATTATGTATATATGCATATAATATAGATCCACGTGGCTTAGTGGTTAGGGTGTTACACTCATGATTATAAGACTGTGGTTTCCATTCTGAGCGACGTGTTGTATTCTTGAGCAAAGCACTTCATTTCACGTTGCTCCAGTCCACGCAGTACATACGGTTCTCTTGCATGTACCTGGTGTACCCTTATCAGAGTGGTAGTCATGATGGGTATATTGGGCTTCGTATATTTGTACTCCATTGCCACTTTGATGGCATGTGCTGCTCTCTCACTCAATAATAATAATAATAATAATAATAATAATAATAATAATATTTTTAAAAAAGGATTGACGTAACTCTTCACGAAGGTAAATAGTGAAGACGAAGAGTGCGATTTTAGATGTTTTATTTTTTGAACAATATTTCGACAGAACGTCTGTCTTTCTCAAGTTCAAACCAAAAGGTGATTGAAAATTCAAAATTTCAGAATTGGCGGCTGAGGAAATGTTTGTTTGAAACTGGGATATTATTAAAAAACTGACAAAAGCTGATGGTGTCATTCTATCAACGTATGGACGCTGGTTACTCACGTTCATAGTTTACGTTTGGTTTCTGAAATTTTGAATTTTCAATCACCTTTTGGTTTGAACTTGAGAAAGACAGACGTTCTGTCGAAATATTGTTCAAAAAATAAAACATCTAAAATCGCACTCTTCGTCTTGACTAATAATAATAATAATAATAATAATAATAATAATGATAATAATAATAATAATAATAATAATAATAATAATAATAATAATAATAATAATAATAATGCTGATGATGATTTCTGTAATGGGCCACAAGGACCCAAGACATGGGGGGCAATATCAAAGGACGAGATACAACACACAAAATAGGTAAGGTATACATCGACCAAAGGGAGACACTTCAGCATTAAAGGATATACAAATAGAAATTAGAGAAATGAATAACAAATAAATAGAATCCTCAAAGGCGTGGTAGTCCACTTAGGGCAATTCGGGGTAAAATCCCACACAAAACGTCCCACAATAAACGATTATGTATATATGTGTGTGATGTATTACGTATAATAAGCGCAGGCGTGGCTGTGTAGCGAGAAGCTTGCTTCCCAGTCACGTTTCCGGGTACAGTTCCAAGGTGTGACATCTTGGGCATGTGTTTTCTACTTTAGCCTCGGGCTGAACAAAGCCTTGTGAGTGGATTTGATAGGTGGAAACTGGAAGAAGCCCGTTGTGTGTGTGGGGGGGGGGGGGGGTGTATATATGTTTGTCCCCCGCTATCGCTTGACAACCGGTGTTGTGTTTACGTCCCGATAACTTAGCGTTTCGGCAAACGAGACCGAGAGAATAAGTACCAAGCTTAACAAAATAAGCAGTGGGACCGTTTTATTCAGCTAAAAGTCCTTCAAGGCAGTTTCTCAAAATGGCCGCAGTCTAATGACTGAAACAAGTAAAAGATAAAAGATGTATATATATATATATATATATATATATATATATATATATATATATATATATATATATATATATATATATATAGTATTAAGTCATTAATATATCGATGTCCCAGAATCCATGCCATGTAACCAAACCACGATATTGTAAAACGAACTTCTCAAATATTTGGTCATATTATGTTTTGACTATGGCCTCGGATTGCCTCAAGTCTTGTGAATGAAACTGGGTAGATGGCAACTGTACGGAAACCCATCAGATGGATAGCACCTGTATTTTACAGAAGTAGTCTTGTAATACTGTCATATGGACTCCAACTGAAAATTAAGCTAAAAGTACACAAGAGTGAGGAGTATTCAGCGACTTAATTCTTGATTCAGTAAGCAGCGAATTTAGGTCAGGGAACATCAGAATATTCGCTTTCCGGTGTGTGAAGGCACACACACACACACACACACATACACACGCGCACACACGCACAGACGCATGAACGCCCACGCGCACCCATTATACATATATATATATATGTGTGTATATATATATATATATATATATATATATATATATATATATATATATACACACACATACGCACACACATACATATATATACATATACATATAGGGTAAATGCAGGCATGTGCACTTGCGTACATGTATCTATGTGTACAGGTATGCTCGCATATGTATACATATATCTATATGTTTACTTGTATGTACTTCTAAGAAAGGCGTGCGTCTGATAGAATAAGTATAATCCTTACTAGAAATATCTTAAGCCATCTAGAATGGTTTCGTACTGGTAAGGCCTGTACGTCTAACACAGATACATACATGTCAGGGTTACTAAGAGAGTCAGCATATTAGACCCATTTGTATGCTTCATAGATAACCGTTAATACGTTGTACACCACTCCTCTTGTGGACAGGCATTAATATCTTTTATCCTGTTTCGCACTGGCTGTATATATATATATATATATATATATATATATATATATATATATATATATGCACAGCCAGTGGCGGACATGATCTACAAATATTGGTTGCCAGGAGACTAAGGGCACCCACCCGCAGCTGCAATGCTATCATTTAATTTTTATAGGGATTAAATAAAATTTTCGAGAAAATATATAACAAAAAGGTGCAATTCAAATTTTTGCCGTAAAACGTACATTTTTGAATAATCACAATGTACATGTACTGTACATATTACTGGCAGTATATAGTAATACCAAATGTACATTCAGAATGAATTTTTAAATAAATGTTTTGGTGAACATATAGTATACCGTTATTTTGGAAGTGTACTCTTATTTTGAAAATTTTAAACCAAACTGAAAAGAAAGACCAATAAATCTATAAATCAATTTTATAATCTTTTATGAAGACTTTTACTTTCAAAGAGATAGCTATGTTTTCTGATGAAAATCACGGCATTCTAGCCAATATCGCGTCTTCATACATATAAATCATTTGTTTGTTTGTCTGCTCTTTAAGAAAGAAAATTCTTTCAAACAACATGTTCATATACTGTCTTTAATTATACGTACATATGCCAAGAATTCTATCAACACCACTTCGATTGCTCTTCTGCTTATAATATTTTTTACTTCCTTCTATTATTCTTTTTTCCCTGCTCTTGCCATTACTTTTTTTTTTTATAAAGCCCTTATAACATTTTCAAAATAGCAGTATATTATGCATTTACCAATTTTTTAAAGTTTGAAATAATTGGTAGATATTGTTAAATAGTTTACTTGTACTGCACACATTACATATTAATAGATAGTTCAAATGTGCAAGACTTGTATTATATGCAGTCCACTATATTCTGAACAATTGTCTGAGTTTTTCAATAACTTTCTTCTAATACACACATTTTATGGAATGATGAAGCGGAAGTAACACACACATGGTATATTGCTGGGATCAAAGCAACAACAACAAAAATTTGTAATTTAAATCCCCCACCAAACAAGCAAGGCCGTGTGTGTGTGTGTGTATGTGTGTGTGTGTGTGTGTGTGTGTGTGTGTGTGTGTGTATGTGTGTGTGTGTGTGTGTGTGTCTAATATTTTAAAATTATAAACAGAAACAATGGGTGTGAAAAAATCAGAAATTGTTTTATTTGGGTTTTTTAAAATCTTTATTCTTTTTCTAAGACTTCAGATATTTTCTTTGAAAGTAAAGAGTTTTTTTTTTTCATACGCTCCCTACATACTAGCATGCCCGCTTCCTTTTCCCACCCCCCGCCATATATGAACCTTAATGTCTAAAGGGGGTCAATTTGCTATTGGACACGCAGACAACCTGCCAGTCCGCCATTGTATACTCGAGTGTTGTATTTACCGGTAGGCTGCTATTGGCGTGGTAGTGTACACTGCTCCACAATGCCTGTAGCAGCCTAGCAACAAATACACGAAGTATATGCGTTGAGTATATATGGTTACTCTTTTACTCTTTTACTGGTTTCAGTCATATGACTGCGGCCATGCTGGAGCACCGCCTTTAGTGGAGCAAATCGACCCCAGGATTTATTCTTTGTAAGCCTAGTACTTATTTTATCGGTCTGTTTTACAGAACCGCTAAGTTACGGGGACGTCAACACACCAGTATCGGTTGTCAAGTGATGTTTGGGGGACAAACACATCCACTCACAAGGCTTTGGTCGGCCCGAGGCTATAGTAGAAGACCCTTGCCCAAGGTGCCACGCAGTGGGACTGGACCCGGAACCATGTGGTTCGTAAGCAAGCTACTTACTCACACAGCCACTCTATAAAATAGCTTCACTACCATCGATAAATATACAGGTACATAGATATAAATATATACATTACGAACATATATGTACGCATATATATATATATATATATATATACCCATTACTCATGTTCTCATACTGAATATATTCGACGCAGTAAATATTTTCTGCGGATATATTCCTGGAATTAGCGCGCCAAAACGAAGACTTTTGAATTTTACCATTAAGCTGTAATTAGCAGAACCATATGCACGCGCACCCATGGCGGTGGGCAACTATGTATACGATTCTGATAATTGCTGTTACATTACAAATCAGGCTGATGAGGAATAGACAAATGGTAAGAATTTGTTAAATCCGAAACCTGGTTCCTGTTTAATAATGATTTTTTAGGTGATTTTAAATGTCTTGCCCGCTCACGTTTTTGGTATGCTGCTATATTTCATGTTGAGAACTTTTTAGGTCTTAATAGACACAAGATGTGATCTATTTCTAGCGCATTAATTGTCCACGTTAGTGGTCGACGTTATTTTTTAAAATATATATACATATAGATAGATAGATAGATAGATAGATAGATAGATAGATAGATAGATAGATAGATAGATAGATACACATATATATGTAAGTAAAGGAAAAATTAAATGGAGAAATCGATATGCAGACATCAGTTTATCGAAACAAATCCAATTTTGAACAATACCAAACTCATAGATCCTACAATCGTTTTCATGCCCAATTAATTCAAATTAGAAAAATCAAATTAGAGATTCCTAATGAATATAGTTCATTGGACATTTCGTCAAGGTCAGAACTAGATATAAAAGGGAACTACATACCAATATGTCGATATATCATTGGTATACTCTGCATTAAATTCAGATATTTGCTGACATCTCTGTAAGAGGTATTTATATCCTTGAAATAATGATATATAAAGAACGGGGAAAACAACAAAATTCAGAAGGATGTACACAGTATTAGACTGACTGTCGGAGAAAGTTTAAGATTGAAAAAGAGTGTGGTGTTTCGAGAATGGATCTTCGTCAGAAAGAGGAAAGTTAGAAAAAGTCTCGAGGGAAGGAAATGAATAGTCCGAGAAAGATGTGAGTCGCTTCATGTCTGAAAAAAAATATCATGCGTTAGGGATAATGAATGGATTTGGATGGACTGCAAAGACTTTTCAAAGATATAAGCAGCAAGCATACGCGTATATATTTACATACACTCATATATGCATGCCTACATATAAATAAACATGTATAAACTTATGTGCTTGAATTTCTATCAGAACATATATTGGTTCCAAATTTCGGTACAAAGTCAGCAATTTCAAGGGAAGAGGTAAGTCGATTACAAGGACACCAGTGCTCAACTGGTACTTATTCTATCAACCCCAAAAGGATGAAATGGAAAGTCGACCTGGGTGAAATTTGAACTCAGAACGTAAAAGCGGAAGAAATGCCACTAAGCATTTTACCTTAGTGCTAGCGATTCTACCGGGTCGATGCTTTAGCAGAACATATATTAATACTTCAAAAATACTTCAAAAACATATGACGTGTGGCGCAAAATTATGAGATATATTTATGAGAAAATATACATGTGATGTAATATCAATATGTAAACGGACTTAAACTGGATTATTGTAGCAGGGAAACATGAATAATTCAGGGTTGGAAATAATGAAGAATAAAACTAGAAAGTACATCTACAAATTAAATTTATAAAGCGTGAACAATAAAAGTCATAGATAGTGTAAGAGTGAATCAGATGACATCTTTCTCTTTCTCTCTCTCTCTCTCTCTCTCTCTCTCTCTCTCTCTCTCTCTCCCTCTCTCCCTCTCTCTCTCTCACTTTCTCTCTCTCTCTTTCTCTCTTTCTCCCTTGCTGTATATATATAGGCGTGGCTCTGTGATAAGAAACTTGCCTCCCAATTACATGGTTCTGGGTTCAGTCCCATTGTGTGGAACTTTGGCCAAGTGTCTTCTACTATAGCCTTGGGCCGACCAAAGCCTTGTGAGTGGATGTGGTAGAAAAAGCCTGTCGTATATACATATATATATATATATATGTGTGTGTGTGTGTGTGTGTGTGTGTGTATTTGTGTGTATTTGCCCCCCCCCCCTATCGCTTAACAACCGTAACTTAGCGGTTCGGCATAGCCAACCGATAGAATAAGTATTAGGCTTATAAAGAATAAGTCCTGGGGGTCGATTTGTCCGACTAACAGCCTTTAAGGTGGTACTCCAGCATGGCCGCAGTCAAATGACTGCAACAAGTAAGGGAATAAAAGAATATATATCATGTATGTGTATGTATGAAAGACGGAGAGAGAGAATGTGTGTGTGTGTGTGTGTGTGTGTGTGTGTGTGTGTGTGTGTGTGTGTGTGTGTAATGTTTGTATGTGTATTTGTGTGTGTCTGTGTTTGTGTGTGTCGGAGTGCGTGCGCGCATGTGTGTATGTTGTATTCTCAGTACTCGTCGCTAGGATTCAGGTTAGAATAGTGCTTCAGCAAGGTAATTAAATGCTGATGTAGAAAACATTTCTTCTGTTTCTGACGACATTAAGATGTGAGGAATAACGAAAAGTGGTGAAGAACACGAAACAGGGAAACTATTGGGACAACATGCTTAGTTTCTTATTCGTTACTTCTTTTTTATGTTCCTTTTTGCATTTGCTGAACACCACAAACGAAGCAATGAAGTTAAAATGACAAACCTACAAAAGATCATATGTATAATATCTAATACTTCTATATTGAGATACGAAGAAAGAATAATTAAAATCTACTAATTTAAATGAATTTACTTGTTTCAAAATTTGCCAATCACAAAAATATCTGAACGCAAAAACAATAGAAAATTGAGATATTGAAATTTCAGATTATATGCAACATCTTTCAAGTAATTATTATCATAACTATTTTTTTTTTCTGTCAAAAATCTTAATTGCATTTCCAATGTACTTGTTAACATCTCTGCCTTTCTTCTTTTGGCTCATTTCTTATTGACAAATAATTTTGTTTAGGTTGTTTGGCTTCAGTTTGATTAAATTCTGGAAGAGTCATACAGCAAACACTGACTTATACAAGGGACTACCGAAAGTAACATTGAAGATACAGTATAGAAGGATGAGGCTAGCTGGACACTGCATCAGACATACAGATGAAATTTTTAACAGGCTACTGCTCCGGCAACCAACGGAAGGAAGAATATGGAGAGGAAGGAGGAAGACGACCTATATCGATAACTTGTTGGAAGATACTGGTATGGACGGGATATAGGAGCTGAAGACCATTATGGAAGATCGAGATGAATGGAGAAAACGTGTGGATAGTCTTCGGGCGTCCTGAGGGACCACCTAAGATAGATAGATAGATAGATAGATAGATAGATAGATAGATAGATAGATAGATAGATAGATAGATAGGTAAGTACGTTTTCATATCTGTGTGCATATTGTTGTCTCCTCTGTATATCCGAATCTATTGATTATTACAGAGTTAGTAATTGAAGTTAAAAACATGAGAAGCAGATATATATAATACATTTAAAAGAAGAAATAAGCGAGAAGTTTACTTCCTAACCATATGGTTCCGGGTTCATTCCCACTGCATAGCACCTTCGACACGTATCTTCCGCTAAAGACCCGAGACTTAAGCCGACCAAAGCCCTGCGAATGGATCTGGTGACCGGATGCTGAAAGCCGCTCGTCGAATATATATATAATCGTTTGCCCGATTTCTGTTGGTCTCTTATTAATTTCATTGAGTTGGGGCGCTTGTTTGAGTATTTTAACTTTTATTTTCTAGCATTTGTGTACCTTTTATTATAATTATTGGATCTATTCCATCTCAATCACAGTTATTTACTATATAGGAGTATGTTTCTACTTGCATCTGCAACTGTGTGTGTGTGTGTGTGTGTGTGTGTACAATTAGTTGATAGTATTACTCAAATATATATGCCTGAGTGAAAGGTATATATTCCTTGATGTTAACCACTGGAGCATGTCACATGGTGACTGACAATATATGCATCTCTAAGCATGAGCAAGGGTAGTTGGGGAACATCACAGCCATGTGTTGCGGTGGGGTTGGGTTCTGTGGAATTTGAAGGAAATATTAGCCATTTTTCATACTTTCTAGGAGTAAGCAAAAAGGAAATAACAGTTACTACCCAAGGAGAAAGATCTTGTTACGCAGTGTTATGAGTTGAAGCCTGTATTGCATTAGTAATATGGCGCGTGCTGGATATTGGTTATGTCAAAAGGTTATGAACGGGAATAAAATAATGAGAATAATAAAGAAATAAAGTCGGTCACTTTTTAGTGAGGAGAGAAGAATAAAAGAGGAGCGTTCCACAATTTTTATCTAATGATGGCCATTAATGAAAACTATGCATAAATGTATGTGGGAGGTTAATATGATGATAGGTTGAATGGGGAAGATGATGTGAAAATAAAGTTATCATAAAATTATTTATTACGAAAATTTTGCAAAAATACACCATTAAACAAACCATGAGAATGTGTGCAAATATATGTATGCGTTCCTATGTACATAAAGCCTGAATATATTGCGTATACGCATATGTATATGTATATGTGTATATATATGTATGTATATATATGTATATATATATGTATGCATTTCATACATACATACATATATATATATATATATATATATATATATATATATATATATGCATTTATATATATATATATATGCATTTATATATATATATATATATATATATATATATATATATATATATATATATATATATGCATTATATATATATATATATATATATATATATATATATATAGTCAATTCGAGGATTTCAGATCCTCGTTAGGGATTAAATAATCCAATAATGTTACTGATTAATCTTAATCACTATCACTATCATGTAAGAAGGTTTCGACGATATGTTAGGGATTATTATAGTAATACATGTTAATAATGAAAGAAAGAAAATGGAGACTTCTGGATGTATGAATAATTTATTTGTATGACATTATGAGGTAGAAACGTTTTTTATGAAAACAAAAAATTATAAATTATAAAGCTTTAAAAGAAATGGCAGATGCCAAAAACCTACATAAATGTTTCGATTCATGCCACTTGGTGATTCGTAATTCTAAGCATTTGGGAAGTGTCATATGTTAAGAATTGGTCATATTTTTCAATTATATGGGGCAGAATCACATCAGGGCTTTATGAGCTTATACAACAAAAGTTAACATATTTCTTGAAAGGATATATATATATATGTATCTGTGTGTGTGTATGTGAGAATGTATACACATATACATTATGTATGTATATGTATTTACTTACATACCTGCATATATACGCATATATATGAAGGTATGTAAGTACGATGCTAGGACGATACGCAAATAAACATGCTTATTTATTGATCTGGTTGGTCAAAAATCAATTACATTTCACCATCTTTTTCTCCGCTTCTGGTTTACTTATTTCTAAACATTGTTATATGATAAGTTGATATGAAAATTTTAATTTCCCGCACTCCATTATGCTCGCAATTTAATTTACGAGCTTTTTGTAAACCTATTTCCAATATGTATAAAGTGTGCGTATATTATATATATATATATATATATATATATATATATATATATATATATATATATATATATATATATATATATATATACCTTCGAAATATTAACCAATGATGATAGTGCAGATATGATCCTGAAATTATAATTGGATTCAGAAAGCTGCCTAATATTCGTGGTGTTTTTCAATTCGTTTTTTTATTTTCTTTACGTTGTTTTGTTTTGAATCATTATATTTACCGTTTATTTCCGTTTTTATCCTTAACAACGTCACGGTTCAAGCTCATGTTCCTTCCTCTATAAAACGCTGTTTGAATATATATTTCCCTTTGATATCTAAGCCTGAAAATTTGTAATATTGCATATGATTGAAAAATCATTCTGACAAAACTTTGAAATATAATCTATCTCCATCAGTTAGCAATAATATATATATATATGTATGTATGATATATGTATATATATATATATATATATATATATATATATATATATATATATATATATACACGCACAAACATATACATCTGCTTATAAACGTGTATGCGTATACACTGTATATAATTACATATATAACTGCGCACGTACATGTATATTCGTATACGGATATACATAGACACAAATACATCGATACACACTCACACACGCACGCACACGCACACACACACACACACACACACACACACACACACACACACACACACACACACACACACACACACACACACACACACACATATATATATATATATATATATATATACAAGACTGAAAACTGAAATGCTCTAATAGGCAATTTACTTCATATAATACAAGATACATATCTCAAAATGTTACAAAATTTAAAATACACTGTACTGGTCGTGGACATTGGGGACAACATCATGACATGTTTGTGTGCGAGTAATGTTTTTATCAAATGCGTTTGAAAAGTTTCAGCAATTATTTAAGTTCGTGCATAGAGAAGACGGGGTCAATGCTCTTCTCAATACGGAGTTTACATTGTAATGAACTGAACTGTTATTGTCATCGTCTTAGTGGTTCACTAATGTCAGTTTTGAGAAAATGTCTTAACACCTATAAATCGCTATAGTTGATATTCTATGAGAACAAGTTGGTTCTTTCTTCCAGCTGGTATTTCTGAAGGAAATACCAACTGGAAGATAAGATGACAGAAACCTGATTTGGGGCATTTTTGAAGTAATATATGTACGTTCAATACTGTTTTCCACATTCTTAATTATTTTAAAAACAAAAGTGGGTAATACTTTTATTCTTTTACTTGTTTCAGTAATTAGAGTGTAGCGAAGCTGGGGCACCGCCTCCGAAATGTTTTAGTCGAATGAATCGACCGCATTACTTATTTCCTTTTTTAAAGCCTGTTACTTATTTTATCGGTATTTTTGCCGAAACACTAAGTTACGGGGACATAAATACTCCAAGCAATGGTGGAGGACAACCACATGAACACACACACACACACACACACACACACACAGATACACACACACACACACGCACGTACACTCATATATATATATATATATATATATATATATTAGTTTCCATTTACCAAATGCACTCTCACTGACTTGGTCGATTTGACGTTAATGTAGAAGAGACTTGCCCAAGGTGAACCGACAAGATGTATTTTGGGAAACAAACTTCTTACCACACAGTCACGCATGCGCCGAAAAAAAATCTGTATAAGTGTGTGTGTATGTGTGTGTGTGTGTGTGTGTGTGTGTGTGTGTGTGTGTGCACGTGTGTGTGAACGTATGTATGCATGTATGTCTGTATGTAAGTATGTATGTAAGTATGCCTGTATATATACATATATGCATATTTATATATAGGCGCGATTGTGTGGTAAGAAGCTTGCTTCCCAAACGCATGGTTCCGGGCAAGTGTCTTCGAGTAAAGCCTTGTGAGGAGATTTGGTAGACGGAAACTGAAAAGTACCGGAACCATGTGTTTGAGAAGCAAGTTTCTTGCCACACAACCACGCCTATATATAAGTATGCATCCTGTCAACACCTTAAATGTAAAATTGCCCCCTGAATACAGAGGCGGTGTTATTCGATAATGGAATCAAGTAACTATCATTATTCCGGATCACCAGGCTCCCAGAAACAGCTGTTGCACTCGTAATACTCAATACCTTTACTTCCTGATATCATTTTTATTCTATGTAAATCGAACTATTTTATATGCATGGAAATGTACATTTTTTGTATTAAATGTATTTAATATTCAGTGTCTATTGACTTGGCTAAATCGCTTAGCCTTACATTTACTTTTCTACCCGCTCAAGTTCGAATCTCTTGAGTACTACGAAGTATACTCCATATAGAGAATTCCTCTCTGTAATTTATATATATATATATATATATATATATATATACATGTGTGTGTGTTGTGTGTGTGTATCTTTGTGTCTGTGTTGTCCCCACTATCGCTTGACAACCGATGTTGTGTTTACGCCCCTGTAACTTAGTGGTTCGGCAAAGGAGAACGATAGAATAAGTACTAAGCTGACAAAGAATAAACCCTGAGATCAATTTGTTCGACTAAAACCCTCTAAGGCTATGTTCCAGCATAGCTGCAGTCAAATGACTGTAGCAATTAAAAGAATAAAAGAATATATATATATATATATATATATATATATATATATATATATATATATATATATATATATATATATAATACAGAATGGGACAAGAGCGCAAAATATCAAGACAGGTGATACAAGAAAAGGACAAAACATCCAGACAGACGATACAAAGAAAACACGGACGGGTCATTCGGAGTTTTCTTTCTTCAGTGGAGATCCAGATTATCCTTGCAATTTCGGCTGGTTATTCTCGATATTGTTCCAATCTGGCCAGCCCCAAGGAAAAACTAAGCTAAGAGCATTAGATTCCTTGGAAGAAAGCAGCGGATATATACAAAAACAAGAACGAAACAAAAAACGAACAATGTTACCCAAATACAATAAAAATAAGAACAGGACATAACAACAGGTGTCTTTCGACTAAGGACGAATTAAATTAAGCTGCCATGTGTGGAAATAAAGCCTTACGGCAGGGATACAAGATTTCACAGGCACAGGGAGGAATAACGATGTTGCACGCATAACAGCCGCCCAAGAAAGAAAAGTCAGGCTTGGTCGAACACCGGTCACGTGGGAAGAGAAGAGAGAGATAGAGGCAGAAGGACAAAAGCATTAAGGAGGGGCGAGAAATAATGACAGAGACACAGTGAAGTGAAAAGTGGAGGGAGAAGAGAAGGCAAAGAAATGTGAGCGAGGTAAACGACAGAACGAACAGTGGAATGAACGAATAAAGGGTGAAGGGGCTGATAAACAGAAATAGAGTCATACAAGATTTAGAAAAATGTATACTTACATATAAGAGACAAGTTGTACTAACGCTGATATATATATATATATATATATATATATATATATATATATATATATATATATATATATATATATATATATATATATCAATAATACAGCATTGGACAAGAACGCAAAACATCAAGACAGATAGACGATACAAAGAAAACAAGGAAAGGTCATTCGGAGTTTTCCCTCTTCAGTCGAGATCCAAATTATCCTTGCAAATATATATATATATATATATATATATATATATATATATATATATATATATATATATATATATATATAACAGGTAAAGTCAGTCACCACATCAAAGTGACTGCTCCATGCGCTTGAGGTTCATGTGCCAGGGTAATCATCTTTTTTTGTCGTTGACATCAAAGCACCACCTCTCTCCTACGCGCTCATTTGCTAATCATACTCGTTGTATAACAAGTGTGATTGGCTGATGGAAAATAAACTGGTATAACGGTTGATCGTGCATGTGCTGTCGCTCACATGATTCACAACTCCATTAGTGCAATCCACACACATATCTCTCACCGTCGTTATTCTCACCGGTGCATATTCTCGCATGACCTTATCCTTTTCTCTTTGCTTCTAAGAACTACAGTTACTTGCTCCATTAGCACGGAAATGTGTTACATATATATATATATATATATATATATATATATATATATACATGCATATACATATATATGAAACTATATCCATACATGCACGTATAATATACGGGTGCACATATGTATACCGTGTGCGTATATATGTGTGTGTGTGTGTGTGTGCGTGTGTGTGTCTGTCTCAGTTTTTGTGAGTGTATATGTGTATGTGCGCTTGTGTCTTTAATAATGTTCTGTACTTCATGGCATCAAACTCCGTGCCCCTCCACCACCAACCGTGCTGTCTTTTCCATGCAAATTCATGTTGAAGCGTAAATACCGATTGTCACAAGGAATTTTCTGGTACAATAATTTGATCGCTGACTGCAAGATTTTATTTCTTATTTCTAGTATCGTCATCGTCTACTGCAAGCAATTTTCAGTGGCAGCGTTTGTCTGCCATGCGATCATCCCCGCTGCAAGCAATTTAAATTTGTACATTGTGCTCTCATATATATATACATATATATATATATATACATTAGAATGTGTGTGTGTGTGTGTGTGTGTGTGTGTGTGTGTGTGTGTGTGTGTGTGTGTGTGTGTGTGTGTGTGTGCGTGCGTGTGTGTGTGAGTGTGTGCGAGTGTGTGCGTATGTGTGTGTATAAAATTTGATATATATATTTATTCTGCTTCGAGCTTTCTTGATATCTAAAGCATAATACAGACAGACAGTCGCACATACCCTGAGAGGAGGAGGAGGAGGAGGAGGACGACGACGACGACGACGACGACGATGACGACGACGACGACGACGACGACGATGACGTGGTGACGATGGTGATGACAACGAGGACGATGTGTTTGTCAACGCTGAAAGTACTAAAAATAATCGTAATTTGTATTATAATTATTCATCACCTTATTCTCAGTAATTTTACTTTAATTCGTTAATATGAAGTGTATATTGACAGCAATAAACAGAATTATAATAATAGTTACTTCATTTGCCACAAGGGCGACGGAAAGGAAAAATACAAGAATAATAACATAGCTTGACGTGTGTTTTATCGATCCAGGACGGATAAAGCAAGGTCGATCTTAGCCGGAAATGAACTCAGTACGTAATGTAATATCTGTGATTCAATCCCGCAAGTCGCTTAATTGTTTTATCGATTCTACATCCCCACAATTTCTTAAATGATTTCTTCCTGGCATAAGGCTACAGGTCTTACAATTACAGAGAATCGATTTATTTCATTGACACTGGTAATATAAAAAGCCGACTTTCGAACACATGGCATGTACAGATTGTCTTTTTATTATATATTTCATGAATTTTCTGAACACTACGCTCGTTAGTTTCGAGTAGACTAATCACTAGTTCACTCCATTTCTTATGGCGAGGGCATCAAGGAAGTGCTTTTGCAATTTTCACAAAAAAAAAGAAAATACTACAAATTATTTGTTCTATACACCAGTAATACTTTTACAGATATATTATTCACCGATATTGATATCTTTGGAACATGAAAACATACATACATGCATATGTTCTTATTAGTTTCTTTTTCAAAAAATATCTTCGGATAAATGCATTGAAGTACATTTTCAACATAAGAGAGTAGCTGCAATCAGCTGGTGAGATTAATTTGAAACTTGATATGTAAATTACTAAATTACTGCTGTATACATCTTAGCATTTCAGGAAAGTGGCATCTCTTATTGCAGGTCGCGAAACTATCAAAAGAAATTCTAATAGACTTTTGAATTGGTTTAAGACTTGTATTAGTTTAACGAAAGTCTAGAGCAAATATCTCAGTCGGTTACACGAAGCAGATGAAGAGCTAGTAGAATCTAAGATATCCCAGTTATTAAAATTTCAGAACAGAAGGAATGGCGCTTGCAAACGACCTTCTTTGAGAAAATATATGTTGCTCTTACGTGCACTATTGGTCATAAAATAAACACAACGAATAAATGTGTGAAAAGACCAGTAGATTCTTCCCTCGAGAAAACTGCAATAAGCATCAAGGACAACTGAAACACAAACAATAATAGTGTGGCAGGACTACTACTGCTATATGGACGATCGCCATCTGCATGTAAACAAACAGAAGTGAAAAATATACATTTCTATTCTAGGCACAAAGCCCGAAATTTTTGCGGAGGGGGACAGTCGATTAGATCGACCCCAATATGCAACTGGTATTTAATTTATCGACCCCGAAAGGATGAAAGGCGAAGTCGACTTCGGTGGAATCTCAACTCAGAACGTAAAGACAGACGAAATACCGTTAAGCATTTCGCTCGGCGTGCTAACGTTTCTGCCAGTTCGTCGCCTTAGAAGTAAAAATATAAACAATTCAAAACACAGCTCGTCGTCAAATATTAATAGTAATGAGAAGAAGAAGAAGAAGAAGAAGAAGAAGAAGAAGAAGAAGAAGAAGAAGAAGAAGAAGAAGAAGAAGAAGAAGAAGAAATCTTAAATATATATAAAACATTCCATGAATAAATGCTAGACAGTGCTCATAAAAAACAAAGTCATCCCCATTACAAAAAGAATATTCCAGGGAGTCACGGTTTCTCCACTCCTTTTCTGCTTAGCGCTGACACCTTTATCTGACATGCTAAACAGAACTGGATGTGGATACAACTGTTACGGCAAAACAATCAGCCATCTCTTATATATGGTTGATCTAAAACTGTACGCTACAAATGATAAACAGCTGGAAACATTACTACAGACAGTACATGGATTTACCAAAGAAATAAACATGAAATTTGGCTTAGAAAATTGTACCCGAGCAAACTTGAAAAGAAAATTAGTTAAGAGTAGCAACATCACACTAGGTAAAGCAAATGAGATAAGAGAATTACACCAAAGCCAGATACAAATACTTATGAATCAATGAACTATTTACTCTACAACACACACAAATGAAATAGATGAGAAAAGAATACTATAGATGAGTTAAATTAATACTGAAAACAGAGCTCAATGCGAAAAACAAGATAATAGGTATCAACACCCCAGTTGTCCCAGTTATAAGTTACAGCTACAATATCCCTAACTTGACACTAAATCAACTAATCAAAATATACAGGAAGACAAGAAGAATAACAACAGGATTTAGGAAGCACCACCCAAAATCTGACGTAGAAAGGTTATATAAACAACGTATAGAAGATGGTAGAGGCCTTCTACAGCTAGAAAACCATTACAAAATAACCGCTATAGGACTACTGAAATACCTACTTCAGAAATAAAGAAAACTAATACAAATAGCCACAAAACATGAACAAAACACGAAACTGTTTATAGTCTTTAGGGAAGCTGACAAATACAAAAAGGAGGTCATAGTGCCTAACAACTATGAAGAAAAAGAGGAAACAACAAAAGCTGTAAAACAACTGATTTCCAAAGTAAAACCGGAACAACAACGGATCATGATAAAACGATAGCAAGAAAAGCCCCTACACGGCAAATATTGGGTTAAATTAATCAGAAAAGAAATAAACAAAGCAAAATCACGACAACGACTGAGAAGCTCATGACTCAAAGCAAAGACTTGAAGGATTTTTAATTGCAGCACAAGATCAAAGCCTTCCCACCAGAAATCGCCAAAATCATGTAATGAAAAGAAATACAACTGCAGAATATATGAAGATGGATAAGAAACAATAAATCATATTGTCTCTAGCTACACAGTCCTGGCCAAGAAGGAATATGTTCACAGACACGACAGAGTTGGGACCTATATACACTGGAAGCTATACCAAAACTATGGAATAACAACAGAAAAAAGATGGTATAGACACACACCAGGTTAAAAAGAGAGATAGAAAGTTTGTTAGTAGCAGCCTAAGATCAAGTATTGAGGACTAATTGGATAAAAGCCAAGATAAACAAAACCTAGGTAGATTCGCAGTGTAAATCAAAACACAAAAGTTTTACACATATGAATGTAGTATGCTGGCTCAGAAAGTGTACAAGAAAAGGTATGACAACATAGGGAGAATAATCGACTGGGAGTTATGTAGAAAGCTAGGATTCGACCATACTGATAAATGATATGAACATGAACCTAGTAAAGTACTAGATAGTAAGAAATATAACATGTTGTAGGACTTTAACATTCGGACTGACACAGTAATAGAAGCTAGAATGCCTGGTTCAGTAGTTGTAGTCAAAGAGAAAAGAAAGTACCAGATAATTGATTTTACAGTCTCAAATGATGAGGTATAGAGAAAATAGCAAAGTACCAGGTCCTAGCCATTGAGTTACAGAGACTATGGAATGTGCAGGGGAAATTCATGAACAATTTTATAGGGATGTTGAAGATAAAACAGAGAAAGAAATAGCTGTGGATGACTAAAAGTGATATAAAAACCGGGAACGGAGGCTCTAATCTGTGCTGCCCAAAAGCAAGCACTAAGAACAAACTACATAAAATACAGAATAGACAACACATCAGAAAGTGATAAGTGCAGAATCTGTGGACAAAAAGGTATATTACCAGTCAATGTACGCCACTAGCCCAGAAGGAATATAACAGACGCCACGACAATATAACAAGGCTTGTCCATTGGACACTTTGCAACAAGTATGGACTTGATAGATCAAAAATTGGTACGACCACAAACCCGAAGGCATCATCGAAAATGATAAAAGATCCTCTGGGATTTTATTATTCATTGCGATCATGAGATAAAGAATAGGAAACCAGACATAGTGTTAATTGAGAAAGAAAGCAAACGATGCTGGATCATAGATATAGCATGCCAAGCTGACAACAATGTATAGTCAGACAAATACATAACAAAAACACCAGGACTTACAAATATATATAACATACAGAAAATTGCGCTACTGGGCACAGCACACATCCTACGCAAAACACACTCAATACAGTAACCATAAGAGCATCACAGCAAACCACAGCACATACCCAAGGCACACAGAGCTGCGCTCGGTAGTGAAGTAAAAGCACGCTATAAAAATAAAACTACTGAGTAATGATAATAATAATAATAATAATAATAATAATAATAATTTACACCATTAAGGTATTACAAAAAGATTGATGTCAGTACATAACGATACAATACACGACAATGTGAGATTACATGCAGGTGTGTAAAAAAGAAAAGGGACGGAATATCACACAATGAGTAATTCTCCAAAATTGAAGGCTTCCTAAGACTGCTCGTGGAAACCCCACAAAACCACGATCACCCTGACCACTAGATTAAGTGCCTTCTCCCCATTTTCCTCCCACAATTTACAGGTGTTTGTTCAGAGCAGTCCCGTTCACTCGACTGGTCGCGAAGTCTATTCGATTATATGAACCCGCACTCGACTGGTCCTTCATTGTATCGACCCCGAATGGGTGAAAAGCAAAGTCGACTACATCGGCGTTTGATCTCAAAACGAAAAGATTCATAAGAAATGCCGCTAAGCATATTTTTTCTGCCACCTTAGTAGAAATAATTTGTTTCCTGTGCACAGCCAGAATCATCAGAAAAGTATTAGATAGTTGAAGAAAACAGACAGCATGATGTAGGCTGCATGTAGCAAGCCCTCTACTCATGCAAGACTCCATGATTTCCAACAAAATCTGAGTTAAAAGAATGATGATAATAATAATAATAATGGTTTCTAACTTGGGTACAAGTCTTCAAACTTTTATTTTGCTTTGGAAGTGGGGAAACCGGGCGCTTCAATTGATCTCAGTGAGTGACCGTTATTGGACTCTGAAAAATATAATGCAAAGTTAGCATTAGCCAGACTCGAACTCAGAAACTATAAAGACTTCAAACTAAACATTGCAATCCAGGAGCTCAATGCTATAGCTTGACCTGCTAGACATAGCAACCAGATTCTTTCAAATCATACCCTGTCTACTTCGAGCAGGAATAACACATTGGAGAACCTGCTCCGAGATAAACATACAGATGGGACTGTCAGCGGTGGAATGTCTTTGATCATAAGACTACTTTGTTTATTCAAGATTGTTGTTGTTGTTGTTGACACTCCGTCGCTTACGACGTTGAGGGTTCCAGTTGATCCGATCAATGGAACAGCCTGCTCGTGAAATTAACGTGCAAGTGGCTGAGCACTCCACAGACACGTGTACCCTTAATGTAGTTCTTGGGGATATTCTGCGTGACACAGTGTGACAAGGCTGACCCTTTGAATTACAGACACAACAGGAACAGGAAGTAAGAGTGAGAGAAAGTTGTGGTGAAAGAGTACAGCAGGGTTCGCCACCATCCCCTGCCGGAGCCTCGTGGAGCTTTAGGTGTTTTCGCTCAATAAACACTCGCAACGCCCGGTCTGGGAATCGAAACCGCGATCCTATGACCGCGAGTCCGCTGCCCTAACCACTAGGCCATTGCGCCTCCACTTATTCAAGCTTAACCTGAGGCTAAATAACAAGTATACGTTTCCTTCACACTCTGCTACTTTCTCCTTCCGTTTCTTTATCTCTCTTTCTCTCTCTCACTCTTACTTTCTCACTCTCGCTCTCTGTTTCTCTCTCCCACTCTCTGTCTCTCTCTCTCTCCCCCATACTTCTCTGTGTGTCTCTCTCTCTCTCTCTCTCTCTCTCTCTCTCTCTCTCACTCCCTCTCTCTTTCTTTCTCTCTTTGTTATTCTCTTACTGCTTTACAGCAGATGATGCCTCTCTGAATGCTTATTTTTATCGAATGGCTAATTTCCTCATTGTCATACAGAGACACAACTCGATACCACGAAGTATTTGAACGATTTTATAATATATTTGCCAGGAGGATGTATAATGAATGGAACGTTGCAAGTAAAGAATTTTAAAAAAAGCACAGTTTAAAATAATTTTAGTTGTGATTGGCAATAATCGCTATATCGATTTTACAACAAAAGCTACTTTTTTTTTATTCTTTTTGGGAATTCTATGAATTTCTAAAAATATTTCAAAAACAGTTATCAACAGCAATAGCTAATGCTACTAACATAATAATAATAATAATAATAATAATAATAATAATAATAATAATAATAATAATAATAATAATAATAATAATAATAATAATAATAATAATAATAATAATAATAATAATGGTAATAAAACTGGAGAACGTTCAACATGTTAAGGCGCTATAATATTGCTCTGAAACCAATCCAATCATATTAGGAATAAAACAACAAATGAAACAAAAAAATAACACTGACAAAATGTTCAGCCATAACTGAATAAGTAATATAAAAATTATTCTTATGTACCACCAGTAAATAATGTATTACAAGTGTTTACAATATGCAACATTCTCATAACACATGTAACACGATCACCGGAGTATGGTTCATTTTATCGACAAAAGACTGCCTCTGTACTCACCATAAAGCACAAGAAATGGAGAATTATCCAAATAGTACCCATAATCCAAATAGTATTCATCACATGTATAATAATCTGGATCTGCGAACTTTGCATATACTGCACAAAATATGAAAGAAAATTACGCGTTCAAACTTCTCCAACACCAGAAATGAGTGCATCGGTTCACTATAAGACTTATGATAATCTAAATAAAGAGTGAGAATTTACTGAAGTTTTGCAAATAAAGCGGAAAGAGAGAAAAATCATAAATGAATGCAGGTGGACGATGTTTCTATTCTGCGTGCTTATTGTACAGCGACACTCTGTCCACAAAGCGAAGATACGACGGATATTCGTAGAAAGTTTGAAAGAAAAATAAACCAGATCTAGATATATTGTTGAGCCCCTCCAAACTAGATAAGTTTAAAAGAAACAAAATATCAGAAACCGAAATAAAACAATAAAATGAAAAATTCATAATGGAAACACAAATAATGATCACAGAATACCTAACGACAATTTAAGAACCTAGAATGTATTATACGGTTATACGGACGCAGAATTAACAAGCGCAGTAGAAAATAAATAAATAACGAATCGCGACAAACCTAACGCCTACGACTGCACAATAATGACTAAAAAATACTAAACTAAAACTGCACAAACAAAAACATAAATGGAAAGAATAGGAAGCAGTTAGAAAATGAGGAAATCGATATATCAGACCAAAACAACAAGACACTGTATCTCTAAAAGAAATGGAGAAACTACAAAGATCAGAAACAGAGATAACTCTAATGTGGGACCTGAAAACAGAAACGAACCCTATGATAATGGTGACTTTTGGTGTAATCAAAATATATGCGGACAAATAGACAAAACCCCATAACTTACGAATGTGGACACTATGACGAATTGAGGAACGTGTAGATTCAAGATCATCCTCATCACCATGAGCAAATGCCTACTCCAACAGTCAATTTCCTATACAGAGGCATATACTTTGGAAATTCCATCTACTTTTGCTATTTTCGCAACTCTCACAAACTTTTTAATGAATTCACTTAGAAACCACACCTCATTTTTTTCAAGTGGCATTTGAAGTCAACCAGCACTCGACCAAATTGGGATGTGACTGTCCACAGACATTACTGTTTTGTCTATCACAAAATTTCTCTTACTAGCGAGAAAGAGAAAAAACTACCTTCTCTGAACAATGGACTCGGTTGACAGCCGATTCATTTCACATACAATAAGTAGTTGTTCAACATGACTGCACAAGCTAGCAATGTTCTGACACTGAAGGAGTCCATGCAGAATAGTTTCATCGGTCTGGACGCATCTCTGGGAAGCCAGCCTAACGGCACTTCTGTGCCTCTATACATAATCTCAAACTAGAAGTGGCTCTGGGGTCGCTGCCAGCCCAAGGACTTCTGAAAGTTATCGACAATAGTACCCGATCATTGAACGCTTTCGTCAGTGCCCGAATCTTTTCAGAAAAGATTTTCACATTTTCCCATTACCAATCATTTGTAGATTGCCTGCTGGTGTAGTACTTCCACTAATCCAGTTATCCGGCTGGCACAGTAGGTAAGAACCCCCAATGACACGCTAGACGTCAGGCACTCGACGTTGGTGTGCGTGTGTATATCTATCTATCTATCAATCAATCTCTCTCTCTCTCTCTCTCTCTCTCTCTCTCTCTCTCTCTCTCTCTCTCTCTCTCTCTCTCTCTCTTTTTATATACATATATATATGTGTGTGTGTGTGTGTATCAATAATAATAATAATAAAATGACAACAAAAGAATGAGACCTCGATATTATGAAATAGAGGAATTTATATATATATGTGTGTGTGTGTGTGTGTGTGTATGTGTGTGTGTGTGTGTATACATATATAAATATATGTATATATATATATACATATACATATATAAATATATATATATATATATATATATATATATATATATATATACATGTATAAATATGTTAATATATATATATGTATGTATATATATATATATATATATATATATATATATATATATATATATATATATATATATATATATATATACATACATATATATATATATTAACATATTTATACATGTATATATATATATATATATATATATATATATATATAACTAATTTCGAATCTAAATTGTTTTCAAGTTGCAAAGTCCGTCCATGATGAATACAAGTTGAAAGTGAGATCATTTCAGGCCTCCAGTGAACTGACAGAATCATTGAAGCGTCAGAAAAGAATTAATTGCAGTTTCTAAGTATTTTCGGTCTTGGGTTCAGAATGCCATTACATTCAACTTTGCCTTTCATTATTTCATGGTCGATAAAACAATCTACCAGTGAAGTACTATGATCGATAGCATCGATTGCTGGCATTGTGCCTAAATTAGAAACTATTTTCATTATTGTGGTTGTGATTTGCCTGTCGTACCATTTAATCGTGTTTTCTTTCACTTTGACCAAGACTTATTTCAAACATCACCAAACAAAAATGTTCTCATTGAAGTATTCGCTAATAAGGATTTCAGGTATTCCTACGTGTCTGCTTCCAATACCCATTCTTAGACAAAACTACCATTGTCTTCACAGTCCTTATATTTCCTTTGTTTTGATACTTTGACGACATCTTCACGTCGAAAGGTCTATTAGACCATCACGCTATACTCCTCAAGACAAAAACAAAAACTGAAAACAATGAAAACAATACCGCAAAACAAAGCCGACAGAAAAGATACGCCATAGAGTAAACACTTCTAAGTTAAAGGAAACTAATGAACATTGAACAGGAGAAAGAAAAGCACAAATTATTTTGAGCATATCAACGATTATTTTGAATGACAACGTAAATGATAATAATAATAATAATAATGATGATGATGATGATGATGATGATGATGATGATGATGATGATGATGATGATGATGATGATGATAATGATAATAATTTCTTTAAAATTGTCTCGAATCTGTTCTATACGAACAATATATCGATGAACCAAGGGGATTACAACGACTGCAATCTGGCAACATTCACATTTTCAAAAAGTACAAGTATTAGATTTAAACTCAACACACACACACACACAAACACACACACACGAACACACACACGAACACACACACACACACACACACACACACACAAACGCACACGCACACGCATTGATAGACGTGCTCATACACCCATACACTCAAGCACCACGCAATTCTCGGTCTCCATAATGTTGATGTTGCAGCTGCTGTTTTGTCTCTGCTTTCCTATTTTTGCTGTTGACGTTGTTCTTTTGGATATTTCAGAGTTGATGTTCTTGCTGTCAAATTTGATGTTGTTGTTCTTGTTACTAGTGTCAGTTGTTAAGTGATGGGTTGCTGTTGTTATTGTCGTTCTGCTAGGATTTACTGATGTTCGTTATTGTTTTAGTTGACTTTGCTCTCTTGTTGCTGGTGGTAGTAGTGTTATTATTGTCGTCATAGTTGAAGATGTCCATTGCAACTGTTGTTGTCAATGCTGGTGGGGGTGGGGGATAATGGTAATTTTTTTGCTTGATACTGTTTCGTCTGTTTGACATCGACTCAGGAAATGGCAGGGTTTCTCTGACGTCATCACCGTCATGGCCGTAGCTAATGGTGAACTACGTGGGGGAAGGGTGAAATGAGTGATCAATATGGTTGTTGGTCCGACTGACACACATTTGTCTCCTCCTTTTCTTTCCTGCTTTTCATTTTTTTAAATTGCGAATGGCTAATATGAGCCATGTGCCAGTCACATGTCGATATTGGTGAGTCCCTTTGGTGTGGATGAACGTTAGCACTATCACATTATATTTAGTATGAGGAAGCAGACATCCTGGTCACGAGGAGATCATAGTTTATAGCTGACGTGAATATCTCGCCTGTACAATAATTGAGGCTTTGTATCACTGATCAGGATACTTACTCTAAACTTAAATAGCCTCGCAGCACCCACCTAGACATGATTTGGAGCTTAAGAATGTTATAGTAGTTTTACCCTCGATCGGATCTTAACTGGTTGACTATGATAAACCGTAGTCCAGCCTTGAACTTCTCGATTTTTATCTTAACAAATGCATTTTGAAGGAAAATCAGTTGAAATCAAACAAACATGTAAACCAAGGATTCTCAACCGCTTTTATCTTTGAACTCCTTTGATTATTATTTTATTCTAATGGGCCCCCATAGCTATTCGATAATTAAAAACTAGTTTTATAGAAATTTCTTTCAAAATTTGTCTTCTTTTTTTTTTTTCTTCACACAATAACCTGTCGAACTATGTAAAAGGGTCGAACTATGTAAAAGGGTCGAACTATGTAAAAGGATCGAACTATGTAAAAGGGTCGAACTATGTAAAAGGGTCGAACTATGAAAAAGGGTCGAACTATGAA
The DNA here is from genome assembly GCF_046866305.1 of Octopus bimaculoides. Classification (NCBI taxonomy): domain Eukaryota; kingdom Metazoa; phylum Mollusca; class Cephalopoda; order Octopoda; family Octopodidae; genus Octopus; species Octopus bimaculoides. The sequence goes on along the minus strand of NC_142947.1, from coordinate 31,704,870 downwards.
AAAGGGTCGAACTATGTAAAAGGGTCGAACTATGTAAGAGGATGGAAAAAAGAAACCTCACTGTTTCTTGAAATACATACTAATCCATGCTGCGGAAGCAAATTTTTTCAAGGACCTTTAAAATACTATTGTGGATCCCAAATTTACTATTTTGTTACGTGGACCCTCAGGAGCCATATAGACCCCGGTTAAGAACTACCGACATAGATGATGCCTCATTAAAGCACTGAAGTCACTGTCTAGCTATATATAGGTACAGCAATCAGAAATAGCGTTTCATGCTATACGTATAAGCCACAATGAGGTACAGTCCATCTAGATTTAAGAAGGTTCGACTGTGAATTACAGTTTATCTAATTGTGAGTATGTACCATTGTGCAGAAACCCGGGCCTAGCTATAAGTAGGTACCGTATTAAAGTAAAAGTCTTTTGTCCGTAGTACGTGTAAACGAGTCACATCTACTTAGTTGTAAACTGGTATCCGTAAAAATGTACTTAAGTGTCTTCTCACTAGCTGTAAACAGGTATCATAGTAGTAAATTAATACACCTGGTCATCACGGTGAGCTACAATTCTCCGATCTGGGGGTGTGTACCATAATGAGGTACAGTCGAAGTAACTGCAAGTTGGTGCCACAATATGACAGTGTCCACTTCACTGGAAATAAATAAAATGAGGTACAGTTCAACAACGTGTAAGTAAATATCTTAAACAAATACACCACACTTAGATATCAGTAACTACTACATTAATGTGGGAAACCATTAAAGAACAGTCCAGATGGTTGTAATTTGACAGCACATTAACATACATATATCTACAAGTATGTACAAAGTGCGTAAGTTACAGATTATACAAATATGCGTAGATAATGAAGTGAGGTGCCACTGTCATTAATCACTATAGTACGTTACTGTCAACATAATTGCAGATGACATTATAGTTATGAAGTAGGTATCACAGTGAAATAAGGCCATATATTTTATAAACTGTGCTGACCATCTTTCAGTTCGGTATAGTGTACTTTACTAAATGAAATGTATTCTACAAACGTAAGTAGATATAACAGCATGGAGTCCATCCACAGTAATTAGTTACCAGCATGGAGTATAATCCACATAGCTTTCAGAAAGCACCACAGTAGTGTAGGCCACTTGACTGTCAGTAGATACCACTCTGATGTACAGGCTGTCTATAATATTTAAGTACCACAAAGCAATCTAGCGATCCGTAGGTACCACATTATTCCACGTCAGTAGGTGACAGAGGGCAGCATAGTTCTCCCAACCATTTGTAGGTAACACAACGCAGTACAGTCCTCATAGATGTTACTAGGTACCACGGTGTAGTTTATTACACTTAGCTCTCAATAGGTATATAGTATAGACAGTCCCCCACCATGTGTCCGTTGGTAGCATAATGTACTATAGTTCGTCTACAATATGTAGGTGCGTCAGAGTAAGTTTAGTCTATCAAGCTTTCATTAAGCATTCAATGTAATCTATCTAGCTAGAAATAAGTGCTTGTCTGCTTAGCTGTCTGTAGGTAACACAGTCCACCTAGCTCCTACTATGTACCTACATTGCAGCATAAATTACATAGCTGTTATGAGGTACTACAGTGTGTAACCGCTTTGCTTGCTATCAGTACCATAATACAAAAATCAGTCTATTTAAGTGCAACCCTAACCCTAACCCAATAGACGTATGATGAATATTGGTGATCATTTAGACTTCTTTTATTCATATATAATGAACCTTCTAATTATCCAACGCGTGCTTTCTTTTTGGAAAAATTGGACGAACGGTGATAGGCCGTTTGAGGTAGACTTGGATGTTATTACCTCCAAAAGTTTTCAGTTTTATTATTAAGGTTTCCACATTGGTCCTAAGCCTACTCTGATCCTAATGTGGTATCATTTGGTGGAGGTGTCAGACGTGCACTAAATTTTAGCTGAGGAGAATAAAGTTGGCTGAAGAAAATGCATTACCTCCCTTAGATAGGTTCCATTACCGACAGGAATTCGGAGACTATAGGATTAACTTTAATATTTTATATCATCAGAAAAGTCGAAGACAATCTGATTACATTTGAACATGTTAATACAGGCATACACGGCACGTGAGCACATGCGTAGGGGACGGAATATGTACGCGTTTACATGCTCATTGAAAAAGCAATACACTTGAATATGATACGTGCACACACTGACCGAACCTTTATGCAAATATGTGAAATTTTGGTTGTTTGACTGTAGAATAGAGCAGGAATAATATGGATGCCTTCATGTTGCCAAAAAGTCTTCTGATGACTAAATACATTAGAATGTATTTATTCAGTACTATTAGCAAGTATTTCATCTCTCTCTCTCTCTCTCTCTCTCTCTCTCTCTCTCTCATCCTCTTTCTCTCTATCCCTTTCTCCCCCCCTCTCTCTCTCTCTCTCAGACAAAGTGTTTCCTCTCCGAAACATTATACTTTCTTCCTCACAATAAACTAATGTATTCCCCTTTGCTTATTTTTGTATGCATTAACTTATAAATGCATAGCTAGCTATGCATGTGCATCTATCTATCTATCTATCTATCTATCTATCTATCTATCTATCTATCTATCTGTCTGTCTTTCTGTACATCTATCTGTCTATTTGTCTGTCTATCAGTCAGTCTGTGTATCAATGTGCAAGCCTATTTAGTTGCCTCCTTGACACATCAGTCTATATTCCTATATAATGCAAACGTGAATATATCCAAACATACATACTTACATATGGGTGCATGTGCGTATGTGTAATGTTGTGTTTGTGGCTTTCTTCACTATTTCCTGTTTGCTTGCCTTTTTCTCCTTGTCTGTGACTATCTGTAAATATATCCATTTTTATCGCTATATCTATCAGTTATTTACCCACCTTTCTTCCTATCCCTCTATGTGTGTGACAACAGATCTATTTTACTACCTAGCTATCTCTTTATCTACCTGCATATCTAACCACCATCCACCAATCCAAACACCAATCCGTACATCTCGTTGCTCTAGCAGGAACCTTTTAAAGTGATGAAGGAAGATTAACTGTAGATTTATCAAGAGCTAGATCAACAGCTACATCTGACAGTTATATAATAACAATCAAAGATTTCCATCACATAATGGTCTTTGTAAATAAAGTAGATAAACATTTGTGTATACAAAGTCTTTTTCTGGTTTGTTTCTCCAAAGGCTTGACAGTTCTACCGCCAGATGGCGTCCGTTGATAGAGTAATAATGTTCAAACATTGCTTTGAATCTAAAATATCCTCTCAACTTTAAAGTGGTGTTATCATTCATATATATATATATATATATATATATATATATATATATATATATACAGAGATGTCTATAATAGGACATCTAACCCGCTAGAAAGAGCAGCAAAAAACTCTATACCACAAAAATAGGGATAATTTCGAAAGAGAATGAAAAATAAAAACTTTTACCAGTCTATACTCTGTACCATGGTTTCAAGTTATTTAGCAAGATAAAAATATATCTTACTTGGGCAACTTTCTTCAGCAGAGTACCACGAAGTACCTGCTCTTTCTAGCGGGTTAGATGTCCTATTATAGGCATCTCTGTATTTTAATGAATAATATATATATAGTCTACTGACCAATTTTTATTCTCGCTGGACCACTGGTGGTAAATTAAATTTCAAAATTTTTTTTTGCTGCCCTATGATTTATTAATGATAATATATATATATATATATATATAGATAGATAGATAGATAGATAGATAGATAGATAGATAGATAGATAGATATAGATATATAAACATTACATATATACACACATATATATGTATATATATAAATTTATATATATATATATATATATATATATATATATATATACATGTATAGACATACATGTGTGTGTGTTTGTGTGTGTATATATATGAATATCTAAAGTTACAATATTCAGAAAAGAAACAATATTTATAAAGCCACTCCAAAGATTTAAATTATCATTTTCTACTGTTTTTTTTCTTTTTAAAAGATTCATCAAAAGGCGAGAATATTTGTGCGTGTGTGTGAGTGTGTGTGTGTGTGTGTGTGTGTGTGTGTGTGTGTGTGTGTGCGTGCGCGCGCGTGCAATGTGCGCGTGTGTTGTGTATGTATGATTTTAGATACGCTAAGATAACACATCACAAAGAATTATTGATCTAGCAACATGTGTATGTGCAAGGATATAAATATAAAATGTATGTATGTAGAAACGTAGGTGTGGGTGTATGATAAGAAGTTTACTTCCTAACCACATGGTTCAGGGTTCAGAAGATTAATGAAGAACTAGAATACAGTTAGCATCATGTGAAGAATTTTTGGTGATGGCTAACATCAGAAGAGGCCTATTTCAGAGATAGTCTCTAACCATAAGTGTTTTGTATGATACCCCTTAAATAGGTAAGTGAAATCAGGGTACTCCTTGCAATGTTAAATCACCTGTTGTATATGAATGACTTAAAGACGATCAATAAGGGTAAGTGTGAAATAAATAGTTTTTGTTTCAATAGTGCAAGTATTTAGTACGGATCTCGAGAAAGCATTTGGAATAAGCGTGGTGTGCTTATCATAAAAATGGCAAAGTATTGTCATCTGAAAAGCTAAGAATGGACGGCTGTAAAGTGAAAGCGATGCACAGGCAATACCTCAGAGAAGTGGAAGAGAAGGACAGGACGAACACCAGGCGGTGTCTAAGGAAATGTCATCTGAAAGGATGCACTGAGACAGTTTAAGTAGCACTCGGGAATCATCTCTGAGAACTAATCACACCAAGTTTCGAATAGATAAGAGTAGTGAATCCCCCTGCTGTAGAGTATGTGGCATTAAAAATGAAACAGTTTCACATATTATGAAAGAGTGTAGCGAATTGGCTCAAAAGGGCTATAAAAGGAGGCATGACAATATAGCTAGGTATATTTATTGGAAATTGTGTGAGAAGTAAGGTCTTGGAATTACATTGAAATGGAACGATCATAAACCGAGATTAATGAGTTTAAGATCTCATGGGATTTTACTATCCACCGTGCTTCAGTGATTGATGCTCGGAGACCAGATATTGTTGCAGTTGGTAAAATGATGATGAAAACAAAAATCACAGATATTGCATGAATACGGGCAAGGAAAAAAGTAACTATCATCCCAATAATTGTAGGTGCACTGGGAGCATTAATAAAGAAGTTTCAAAAATGTGTTGGAGAAATTACTGAGGATTTACTGGGTGCATGGATGTATAGTTTTGCTACAAGAAGACACTGTGTGACTCTTGAAAATAAGTTATTGTCAGCTCTTGCATAAATTAGCCGAAGCAAGTGAAATCGAGAGCTCTCAGAAGTGAAATGACAATAATAGTAGTAGTAGTAGTAGTAGTAGTAGTAGTAGTAGTAGTAGTAGTAGTAGTAGTAGTAGTAGTAGTAGTAGCAGCGGCAGCAGCGGCAGAGGCAGCGGCAGAGGCAGCGGCAGCAGGAGCAGCAGCAGCAGTAGCAGTAGTAGTAGTAGTAGTAGTAGTAGTAGTAGTAGTAGTAGTAGTAGTAACAATTGACCTACCTCAAGAACACCAGAATAGATATGACACAGAATTTGAGGGGAATTATAAAGGGAAGATCATAGAAGCAAAAGAAGATATTATGAGAACACTCAGCAAGCCTGAGTTTACTGACATGATCAATAGACAACTGTTACCAAAGCTCTCAAGCAACACAAAAAATAACAACATAATCAGGATATATAAAATTACTCTTAGACATATCTTAAAAAATAATGGGGATGACCTAACCACCTTAAATAACCTCCTCTTTTCCACTGCTAAAGTTGTAACTGCTCAACTATGTATCAGGACGACACAGAAAAGGACCAACCATGTCAATAGATCTCCTCATTGGAAAGTAGCAATACAAAAAGAGATCGAATCTCTGCGGGCGGATATATCAGTTTTCGATGAACTTGCTAGCGGGGTAAATGTTAAGACGAAACGAGCTAGAAAAGTCAAGTGAAAATATAAAATCAAAGATTTTATAAACATCCCTGCAACCAATGAACAATTGAAACAACGAATACAACTGAAAGTCCAACGGCATAGAAGGTATGACAAAAGAATCAAATTTTATCGACAAAACAAGGTATTCAAGACGAATGCAAAGAAAGTTTATAGGGAAATTAGCAAAAGTAAGATAGAAGTAAAGGAGCTACTTAAGACTGAGGAAATGGAAGAGTTCTGAAAGAAGATAGAGCAACAGAAAAGGATATAGTGCTGAAGCTGACTGAATAGAGCGTGAGAAAGTGAGACTGGATGAAATTGAAGAACAGAAACGGGAGGCAATAGAAGTAGAAGAGTTAAGATGTGTCCTTAGGAAGTCTCACAAATGAAAATCTCCAGGACTGGACCGGATTCCTAACTTCTGGCTGAATTATTTGACAGAAGTACACCAAAATTTCGCTGCATCTCTAACTCATGTCATCCAGAACCCAGAGTAAATACCTGCCTGGCTGACTGAAAGAACAACATACCTTCTACCAAAAAACTGAAGAGATGAAAAATCCAAAGAACTACCGATCAATAACATGTTTCAACACCTCCTACAAGATCCTCACATCCATATTAACCGAAAGAATATATGCTTTCTTTGAACAGAAGTCTATCTTTCCACAAGCTCAAAAAGGCGGTAAAAGGAATTCTTATAGATGCAAAGATCAATTACTCACAAATAAAATGATTGTAGAGAATTGCTGCAACAAAAAGAACTTGAATATGGTATGCATAGACCACAGGAAAGCGTGTGATAGTGTCCCACATAATTGGCTATTCAAGGCCCTTGAGATATACAAGATTTCTTCTGTCGTCTCCAAATTTTTACAAGGTAGTATGCCCAAATGAAACACACGTCTCCTTCTAAACTATAGTAATGGGATGAGCCAATTTAACAACATCAACACCAAACGAGGCGTTTTTCAAGGTGAATCTCTCTCCTAATTATTCTTTTGCATGATACTGATCCCACTCTCAAACGGACTGAATAACACCAGATATGGGTTCACAGTTTATAATACGGCAATACCCCGCCTATTTTATATGGACGATTTGAACCTGTTTGCTAGAGATGACGAAGAGCTAGTAGGGCTGCTAACAACTGTTAAAGCGTTCAGCAATGACATCAGGATGGATTTTGGCCTCTATAAGTGTGCTAAAGTTTGCAGAAGGGAAATGGCAGGGGTAGTAGCGAAATATCTTCATATAATACAACACAAAAACATTTTAATGGATAAGGTTTTTCTAACGATACGAGCAGTACTTGTCAGCACAATCTTTTGGATTTCTCTGAGACGTGGTTCTTCTGGGATATTATGTAGATTTTTCTGACATCTATTTTTCATCATACCTTTTTTATCATTACTTCTATGTAGTTACAGACGATCAACGTAAATTTCGAACGCAATACCGCAAAGCATAAAACGACCTCTGCGAAATTTGAACTCATGTGAACTTATATTTTATCTGACGCGCTAACGATAATATTAATTACTATCTGATACAACGATTCATAAACCTCAATCAAAGAGCAAACAGAGAATGTATAGGAAAAGTGGATGAATATATTAACCAACTATCAACCAGTGAGTTTCAGTAAGCTCAGGCAAAACAAACAAACAAACAAATTACACATTTCACGAAGTTCGTCTCTGTCACTAAAACCATGCGTTAGGATATTAGCCTTGTTTGTGGATATGAAGTGACGGAAAAGTCGTGTGAACACGAGCCAAAGATGCTGCCATGGTGATTGGTAATGACGATATTTTATGGGATTTTTCCTCAGAGACTAAACATATACGATTGTAGATGATACATGGTACAAAATCTGTATGATCTTGTTTTCGTAATCCACTATGTTAGTAGAGTGGTATGAAAGAAACTGGAGAAGATTGGGAAATATCAGCATCTAACAAGAGGGAGAGAAGAATTGTGGAATACAAGGGGGAAATTGATCCTGGGGTAATTGGTGCATTCTGTAAAACGTTCAACCGGCAACCTAAGAGACTAAAAGATTTGTCAATAGCGACCTGCATTGAGGACTTGCAGAATCATAATAACACAATCTTGAGATCTGAGATTTGTTGACATCTTTACTAATTAAATTAGCATGTAATCGAATAACAACAATAACAATAAGAAAAAAACATCAACAACAAAGCAACAATAACAACAACAATAATGATGATGATGATGATGATAGTCATGATGATGATGATGATCATCATCATCATCATCATCATGCAGTACCAGGCAATGGCTCTCATGGTTAAGTGTTATTATATACATTGTTTCGTCTTGGTATAAAAGGATGGGCTACAGCAAATATTCTGCACAATACGACAAATTTGCTTGTCAGTTGCTTGACCTTAACCATTTGAGCATGTCCCTTGGTGGCTGACGATATGTGCATCTCTGATCAGAAGCAGAAGTATTGGGGGGACATTACAGTCATGTGTTGAGAGAAAGTCTTTGGGGTTTGAATAATTCACAACAGGAAACAGAGGTGTTTCGTTCAGCAATCTTAAACAAACCTTATCCAGGAACCTTTTGAGCAGGATGGGCTACTCGACCTGAAGAAAATATTAACTAGGCCCCACCTGCAAGGTCATGTGGTGTTTATCTTGATATAATATCACCATATTGCGCACATATGGTTTTGAGGCATGTGCCTGGTATACCTGGGAAGTCATGATAGGAACGTTGAGCTTCATATATTTGTACCCCAGTGTCACTTCGATGGCATGTGCTGCTCTCTCACTCAATGATAATAATAATAATAATAATAATAATAATAATAATAATAATAATAATAATAATAATAATAATAATAATAATAATAACAATAATAATAACAATAATAATAATAATAATAATAATAATAATAATAATGACAATGATGATAATAATAATAATAATAATAATAATAAATATAGTAATAATAATAATAATAATAATAATAATAATGATAATAATAATAACTATTATTGTTGTTATTGTTATTATTATTATTATTAATAATAATAATATTATTATTATTATTATTATTATTATTATTATTATTATTATTATTATTATTATTATTATTATTATTATTATTATTATAGTACCAGGCAGTGGCTCTCGTGGCTTCTGATCTTAATTGATTGGAAGTGTTATCAGGTACATTGTTTTGTCTTGGTATAAAAAGATGGGCTACAGTAAATATTCAATACCACAGATTTGCTAGCTGGTTGTTTGACCTCAACCACTTGTGTATGTCCCTTGGTGGCTGACGATATGTGCATCTCTGATCACTAGCAGAAGTAGTGGGGGAGCATCGTAGCCATGTGTTGAGAGGAATTCTTTGGGGGTCTAAATAATTCCCCTTTGGAAACATGGGTGTTTTGCTCAACATCCTTAAACAAACCTTATTCAGGGACCTTTTGAGCAGGATAGGCTACGCGACCTGAAGAAAATTCTAACTGGCCCCCACCTGCGAGGTCATGTGCTGCTTATCTTGATATGAGATCACCATGTCGCGCACATAAGGTTGTGATGCATGTGCCTGGTGTACCCTTATCAGACAGGTAGTCATGATGGATATAATGGGCTTCGTATATTTTACCCCAGTGTCACTTTGATGGCATGCACTGCTCTCTCACTCAATAATAATAATAATAGTACTACTACTACTACTACTACTACTACTACTACTACTACTACGACTACTACTACTACAAATAATAATAATAATAATAATAATAATAATAATAATCAGTTTTATATGGTCGATCTGAAGCTGTTAGTTAGAAATGACCGCAGGGCGGCTAACAACAGTTAAAAAGTTTAGCAATGACATTGAGATGGATTTTGGCCTCGATAAGTGTGCTAAAGCAGCTTTTGTTAGAGGCAAGCTCAAACAGCTTCCATTATACTAGTTACCGACGCTACCATCAAGGAACTTGACCTACAAGAAAGTTATAAATACCTGAGGATAAAGGAATGAGATAGTATACAACACGCTACTATGAAAGAAAAATAAGGAAGGAACACTATAGCAGAATACGATTCATACTAAAAACTGAACTCAACTCCAAAAATCGCATTGAAGCCATTAATACCCCAGCACTTCCAGTAGTCCAATGTAGTTTTAGCATCATTAACTGCAGAGCTCCGACAGAGCTCCAACCCCTGAACAAGAAGACACGAAAACTACTAATATCTAAGAACACGCACCACCCCAAAGCAGATGCTGATCGTCTATACCTACCTAGAAGTAACGGGGAAACAGGAATGATGTAAGTACAATTGTGCTATAAGACCTCCTCAGTAGCAATGAACAGATATTTATATATTACAGACGACTGGAGGCTACAGCTTGTGTGCAAACACGAAAGCAGAAAAAAATCACATTCTATTGTCAAGGAAGCTTTAAATTCGTAAAGGAATTTGACATTTACCCTGAATTAGATGAAGAACCTGAGACCACTGTCACAAAGAAGCGAAATGGGTCGAGCAAACTGCAAAAAAGAACGGGTTAAAACAAATTGAGAAGCGGTGGAGCAGTAGACCAAGCAGCAACCTATCAGTGGCTGAGAAGTTCAGGCTTGCAAGAAGAGACTGCAGGTTTCATATTGATGGCACAAGATCAAAGCTTGTTTAAGAGAAACTACCAGGCTAACGTTCTTCAAAACGGTTCTGACCCTAAATACAGATTCTGCGACATATTTGACGAAACAGTAGACCATTTAGTTTCGGTATGTCCTGTGCTGACACCAAACGAATAAAAAATCGCCAAGATAGGATTGAACAGTATTTACATTGGAAAATATTTAAACACTACAAAATCGGCACTTCTCCTTACTGAACATCATCCTCAGCTAGTCGTTGAAGATAAAATGTCACTATCCTCTAGAATTTTCCAGTCAACACCGACAGAATGATCCAGGCTAACCGATCAGACATAATTATTAATACTTGTAGACTAATAGATGTAAGTTTTTCCACTGGTAAAAGTTTTATCTATAAAGGAATTTGACAAGTAAATATAAGGACTTTGAAATTGAAATACAAAAGGTGTGGCATCTTAAAATGGGAACTGTTCCTGTTATTGTAGGTACCCTAGGTAAGGTAAAAAATAAAAAAAAAGAGATGTCAGAAACATCTAGACAACATCCCAAGAGAACCATGTCTCAGATAAATCCAAAAGATTGTGCTGACAAGTATTGCTTACATCCTTAGGAAAAACTGTCAATTCAATTGTCTGTTTTATAGTACATGAAGATATTTTGCTACTACCCGTGTCACTTCCCCTCTGCAAGCTTTCAATCATACTGTAACATTTCTAATCCTTCACTCACCCTAGAACGCTGAGTGTCTCTCGGCAAGTGACTGTAACAAAAATGCTTATTAAAGGTGAATAATAATAATAATAATAATAATAATAATAATAATAATAATAATAATAATAATAATAATAATAATAATAATAATAATAATAACTGTACAAATCCAAATATATGGTACCCTAGGCATAACACCTACATGAACTTCTAACTTGTTGTCTCTTGAGGTCTCTGGGTGAGACTTGGATCCAACTTGTACAAATGCAAAACAAAAGTCAAACATAAAATAATAATAATAATAATGCACGAAACACAACTTGATTTATGTTGGTTGTATAACAGAACAATGAAGCAAAAAGGGCACAGATATGACGTCAGGCATAATAACAGTATTTCGACAGAACTTGCTGAACATTTCGTTTCATATGGCAGCAATTTCGAAAAAGACTTGAAAGTGCACATTCTCAGAATATATTCTGAATCTTCTTCTGTTACACTTCTCAGAATGCACGAGGAAAAACATGCTTGCGGGTCATTAACATCACGCCCTGAAGGAATGAATATAATGACGGGAGAATATCATCAAATTTATATAACTGTTTGATTAAATATTCTTTTTCCTTTTCTTTTTTTCTTTCTTCTTTTTTTCAGTCTTTTTCTTTTCGCCTGTTATAAAATTGAAACTTAAAAACTGATGATGTAATTCGATCAACGTGTGGACGCTGGTTGCTCTCGTTTATACTTTAAATTTAAATTTCTATAATTTTGGATTTTATCACTTCTTATTTTGCACTTGACACAGACAGACTTACTGTCGAAACATCGTTCAGCCAATAAAAAAAAATATCTATTACAATCGAATCGTGCTCTTCGTCTCGATTGTTCACCTTTGTGAAGAGTTACGTCAATCCTTTTAAAATATAAAAATCATTATAATAATAAGA
>NC_142947.1:31682535-31687535 GCF_046866305.1 Octopus bimaculoides | reverse complement strand
CGTATATCAATAATGTATGCATAATGTATATATATATATACATATATGTATATATATATTATCTAGATAACCATTGTTTATCTGTCTGTCTATTTGTCTATCTAGATATCTATGTCCGTGTAGTTAACTAGGCTTCCTTCTACAAAATCAATACGTAAAATAATCCAATTTGCCGCTTCTCAGTCTTTCTATCCCTGTATTCCACTATTAATACTGAAATTGTTACTCTCACTGCTGCTGCTGCTGCTGCTGCCGCTGCTACTACTGCTACGTGTGATGCAGCCACAACTGCTGCTGGTTTTGATTATATTATGATTACTAATAACTTAATCAAACAACTTTCATTGCCATTCCTACACACTAGTCGTGACAGAAGCGTAGTAAAGAACTCTGCATTGCAAACTATGCAGATATACATTCGTAAACTCATATAAACATAAATGCAACCATGCATGCATTAAAGCGAGCGTTTATTTCACGCATACATTTATAGATACGTACATACAATTAGATATACATACATTCGGAATGCATATAAGTACCATATATATATATATATATATATATATATATATATATATATATATATATATATATATATTCAGTGAATCATGTATCCGATATAAATATATATATATATATATATATATATATATATATATATAAACAAACAGTAAATGAGTATATGCATATATACGTACAGGTATGTGCATACCGACATCCACCTGTATGTATAGGTATATATATATATATATATATATATACATACATACATACATACATATACATATATATATATATGCACACATACATATTCACATATACATATATACGTACATACACATACATGTATATACATTCATATATTTATATGCATACATACCGCACATACATGCACATATATTCTACTTATATATATGCAGAGATGTATGATTACCGAAGAAAACTCTGAGTGTTTGTATATATGCAACATGACAGCTAAAAAAACTATAAAGTATGAAGTTTAAGAGAGGTGACATGATGGAGCCGTCTCGACAATGACTTTTAAAATGTTTCGATCATCTTCAACCTCAAGCTCGTTGAATTAACTTGTGAGTAACTGAGTACTCCGCTCACGTGTTCAAGGTAGAGTAATTGCCAGACCGACTCAGTGTGACACATGATGAGTGAAGTTTGGACATTTGAATTACAGCTTGAATTTATCCAACGAGTTTCTGTGTAGTTTCCATCAACCCAATCTTGTTTATAAGGCTTGGATAGCTACAGAGGTAGGGTAAAATTTAATTAAACACGATAGCACTGGGTGGGATCAAACCTGTGACTTGATGATTGCGAAGTGATCTTCCTAATGTCTGTGTCAATCTTCTTTCTACCAAATCTTATTGTGCTTTATTGAATAAGGAGCAATATATGTTATACAAATTTATGTCCAAAGATCAAGATGAGACCGTTACGGCTGGAACTAACAGACCTCGCCATGTGATGACGAATTTCGCTGCATACCCACATGATTTTGGCAATTTAGACACAATGCCTGCTTCCTTATATTTATATGTTTATAGGTATATGTATATATATATATATATATATATATATAGAGAGAGAGAGAGAGAGAGAGCAAACGAGAGAGAGTGAGAGAGGTAATGCACGCATGCATACATGCTTGTGTGTATGTATGTGTGTGTGTGTATTACATCTATTTGCAGCCCCTGGATCGGTGACTTGTGATTGAGGAGCATTGTAGTTGTCGCCCATGCTGTTGACGTTTTAAATTCCAGTATTAGTTTTAAAGTGTTTGAAGATTACAGGTTTATGCCGGAATACGTCTATGGAACTTATCAAGAGCTACTAAAAGGCAATTTGTTTGGTTATGTTCACTAGTACGACTGTTCAGATCTCATGTAACAGAATGCATTGAAAGCTATATAATATGTAGAGTAACCTCAAACGGTATAGAAGCAATAAACGGATTGTAGTTTAAAGTAGACAACTGCTAAGGACAATAGACTACAAGTCAGTTTTCTTATTAAGGGATACATTTAGCAGTTGAAATATGGGCAATTTCTCAGCCTGACAAAAGCGATTGCTGGGTGATCCGGTTGAATAGCATTGAAGAGAGGTATGCAGGCTATACCAAGTGGACTAATTCCCTGGTCTCGTAGTTTCCAAATGAATGACACTGAAATGTCAAACTAGAAGACGTAAACAATTTGTGGAAACCGTCTGTCAGGCTCTAGCACTGATCACTTGCAACCCAACCCAGTAGCATTCAGCGATCAATAGCATCCACTCACTGCTAGGAGCTAATACCAGTCGACAGCTACCCACTATAGCACGTAATCTGAACCAGCTAATGAAAACGAGCCTTAAACATCATTCAATGGCAATCAGACTTGCCAAAAATCTGAGCCAGCCTTGTTATTCAGAAGCAGATATCTGAACGATCAGATTATTTTTCTGACTTGTGTGAATTAAAATACACTCACTCACACAATATACACACACAAATATATGTGTGTATATGTGTGTGTGTGTGTGTGTGTGTGTGTGCGCGCGTGTGTGTGCATGTGCGTGTGTGTGTGTATATATGTGTGTGTATGTGTGCGTGTGTGTGTGTGTGCGTGTGCGTGTGCGCGCGCGCGCAAGCTGATGCTTGCTGGTGTTTTTTTTTTTTTCTCCGCAGTTGCATGGTTCTCGAGGTTGCTCGTGTTTTCCGTGTTGAAGTTAAGCCCACCTCTGACTTTGTGTTGAAATTTTCTACGTTCCCCGTGCGAACTATTACCCATTAAGATGTTATATCTGGTTCGGCAGGGATTTTACCCGGTCAACGCTTGCGACATACTCCTACATACTGGACCGTCAGAAATCGCAGTCAAACTTGTGGGTGTTCCTCGACCCGTTGTGGGTTATGTCTGTTTATTTCTCTCCCTTAATGGCACCCCTCCATATAAAAGTGGGTCCAGTCTCAGCAAAATCCGAAGAAAAGTGTTATAGTTATGTCATAAAATAGAATCCACTTGACCATTTACATGAAAATATAAAAGTTATGGCCAAAAATAAAATTCCTAAGGCTATTTGGACGCAAAAAGCCCATTGATTTTATAAAACCACTGCACAGGCGGACTTATCGATTTTTTTGTCAACACCATATACTGACATCCACTCACTGCCACGAGCCTCGCTTATTCATCGATTTTCATCAAAATCGGACAAAAAATGCAAAAGCTGCAGGAAAAACAGCATCGTTATCGGAATTTCCATTCAAACGCCGGACTGAGCTCACAAAAATCGATGCCAACTGAGCATTATCGAGCTTTCGAAAAATTCCGGCCTAATTTGAACTTCAGGGCATGTGATCTACTTATGTGCCAAAAATCATTAAAATCGGTTGGACGATGTGGGAAGAGTCAGGGTAAACCCAAACACACTGACAGACAGACACATTTATATATATATATATATATATATATATATATATATATATATAAGGATAATATAACACTAGGATGGAGGATAATCGGCGGTAATAGTAGATCATCCGCCACCCTCGTGTTATACTATCCTTATTTTGATACTATGTAAAGAGGAGTTCTGCATGTGTACCTAGATTGGAATATACCCCACTGTAGGATAAAGACATAAGAGCATATTACGAGGTTTTCACCTGAATTATACTAAACTACAGATATATTGACATGTCAACTTATTTGCGTTTATATGTGTGCATATGTATGTATAGATAGAGACAGACAGACAGACAGACAAATAGATAGATAGATTGATACATACATACATACATACATACATACATACATATCCGTTATATGCTATAGAATCAGTATTAAATAATTGCAGCTATATATGTATCATACTTAACGTAAATACATTATTAAAAGGTATCTCTTATATGGACGTGCTGTGTTTCATTATGTGTGTGCATGTGTGTATGTGTGTATACGTATGTGTGTGTGTGTAAATGTGTGTTGCATAAATATATAAAGTATAGTATATAGTATATATGCATATTCCTATATTTATAGATAATGTCAAACAATATGATAAATAGGAAATGCAAGGCAATGCGGATATCGTAGTAATTTAGCAGTCATCCGACTGCAAGAAAAAAGCTGCTAAACTTTTTCTCAGATAACCCCACATTCTATGAAATAGAGGAAGAACATGTTGGATAATCGTACTTTTTATATCTGGAAAACATCATGCTAACACTTTTGACAATTCTCTTCTACAAACTGGTCAAGCAAGAGCTAATTTATTGACGAACATTGAAGTACACCTAAATGTAACTAATTATTAACTTCCCAAAACATAATCCGTCCGAAAGCGCGTGTGTTTTATTACAGGAAATTAAATAACACACTGCAAACAAGCAGCAGTCGTATGCGTCAATAAACTGGGTGACAAAACATTAACAACAACTTTAAATGAGAATGTTTATTGGGATAAAGAGGATCTTGTAAGTTTACAGAAATAATAGCAGAAAAAAATATGCATTTATAACACAATTTAAAACCTTATTTGCTTAGCTTCGAAATGCAGGGGAGGAAAGAGTTTCCGCGTTTATTTACTATAGGTGAAATTCTACTGTCTGTTGATTTATAAATTACACAAGCCAAAGAATTTAGCTTTTGCAAACGGATGTATAAATATCATAATCTTTTCTACTATAGGAACAAGGACTGAAAGATGGGAGAGGGCACTAATTGATTATATTGACCTCAGTGTTTTACTGGTAGTTAATTTATCGACCCCGAAACAATGAAAGGTAAAGTCGACTTCAGCCGAATTTGAACTCAGAACGTAGCAGTAGGCGAAATACCAATAAGCATTTCTGCCAGGTCGCCGTCTTAAAATAAGTATGATGAATATAAACTGTTAGCAAAACGTATGTATGCTTTGTTAATATAGACTATAAACCTGTCATGCGGTAAAAGCAAATGAACAAATTATTTCAAGTGCGCATACAAGCAAAAACAGAAGTG
>NC_142947.1:31635035-31677535 GCF_046866305.1 Octopus bimaculoides | reverse complement strand
CTATTTTTGCACCAACTTGATATATGTGTATGTGTGTGTGAGAGGGAGAGTTTGTATTTGTGTGTATGTGTGTGTATTTGTAACATATTGGTTTTCAAATTTTAGCACAACGCCAAAAATTTCTGGGGAGCAGGTTAGTCGGTTACATTGAAACCAATGTTCAACTGCTACTTATTTTACCGACCCCGAAAGGATGACAGGCAAAGACGACCCCAGCGGTACTTGAACTCGTAAGGTAAAGTCGGAAGAAATGTTGCTAACCATATTTCTTTCCGGAGCGGAAAAAGTAGTTGCTTATTACTATTCTGCCAGCTCGCCGCTTTATGCGTGTGCAACATATTGCCAAATGACCCTTCATGACAAAACCCGAAAACCAGTAATTTGTGAATCCTTTATTTTATTTTTCTATAGCGACAGTGCTATTTGGTATTATTCATTTATAAAGATCTTTATTGTTATAGTCGACCTACGTCAATCATTTAAATGTAAAGACCTCGCTCTTTCTTGTTAGTTGTTTACTTTTGTATTTTTCCATTGTCCTTCCCTAAACAATATGAGTCTTTTGAATTGTAAAATTAATTAATATCATAGTCATTAACTGAGTTGTCACTAATTTTATTTTTATTGCATGCTGTCAATGCACAACTAAGCGCAATTCGGAACGTTTTGGGTAGGTTTAGTCGTTTTAGAATGTATTGAAAATATTCTATATAATGCGTATGCTTTTGTTGTGCTTAGTTGTAACTCCTCTGATTTTGGTAATGTATTTGTATGAATGTTTTTTAATCATTCTCAAGGCTATTTCCGTTTTCAGTTCCTACAATACAGTTATCAGTTTTCAGATCTTTATATCTGGATAATTTTGTTTAGAGATACATAATCACTTGGAACTCTTATGTCGATTTGGAGGCATTTAATATTCTGGTTGTCCTTAACAACAGTATCCAATCAATATGCCCTTTTGTCTTTGTCGATGGGGATTGGCGTAGTCCAAAGTATAGTCGCTTCGTCATTCCCTAAGAACTTTCTCGGTCTATGTCTATAGCAACTCTTGTTGGTGTCTGACAAGACTTACAACGTATGAAAGATCTACATTTGTCATGCTTGCAGATGTATTCTTTCCTGGTTAAGATAAGGCAATTAATTCATCCTCACATTCTACTGTTACTTAATATGTCTGGCGACAAGCTGGCAAAGTCGTTACCGCGCCGGACAAAATGCTTAGCGGCATTTCGTCCGTCTTTACGTTCTGACATCGAAAGCCGTTAAAGTTGACTTTGCCTTTCATCCGTTCTGGGTCGATAAAATAACTACCAGTCGAGCATTGGAGTCGTTGCATTCGACTTACTCCCTCCCCTAAAATTGCTGGTTTTGTGCTAAAATTTGAAAACAATATATTTGGTTACATTTTACAATGAAATATTTTATCAAAAATTCTGTAGTTTCAATATAAAATGTTGCACTTTCGAACCACAATCGTATTTCTTTGACATTTGCATCATATTCAGTTGTTTACATTCTTATATTGACCATGTAAATAACTTTCCATTGGTTTGAAGTGCATTTTGAGCTTCGTTTCATTTCCTTCTTTCGTATCTGTTGCTTTCATTGAGAACAGAAATGAGATTTTTTTTCATTTTGTTTGTCATTTATAGAAATATTTGTAGCTCTATTGTGGATATTTAATAATAGCTTTCCAAGAACGTAAGTCTTTACTGACATATAATCATGGTGGATATAATCTTTCTATCATATTTTGGGTGGCGTATTCTAAATGCAGTCGTTATTTGGCATTTTGTTTCTGTCTGGACTTGCTTGATTATTTAGCACCTCCTTCAGAATATTAGAATTGTAACTTATTATTGGGTCTTGTGTTTGTTTTGCTTGTTTTTGTTTTGTTTTGCGTTTTGTTTGTTTTTTTTTCATGTAATTTTTACGCTGACTCCTGTGTTGCTAAAGATTCTCAAGATTTTTCAGATGTTTTTGTTTTGAACTCGTCCGTTTTGATTCCATCGGTGACCATACTCCTCCTCAGAATTATTCAAATTTTATTGCCCTTCAACCTATTGATAACCATTTATTTTTATCGAATTTTTAATAAAAATCACTTAGGTTTAAAATCGAATTGTATGTCTTGTCCATGAAATCATTGTCACTTTTCATACCGACGGAATCTTTATGGATCTTTTGTTTAGTACGATCTTTGATGTCACAAATTTTTTAGCTATGACTGAAGTTTTTGTGGCTTCTTCGGTTTTTCCATCAGCTATGTCGCTTCGTTATTGACTTCATTGAAGATTGAAAGATCTTTTATCTTATTTTCAATCGTTTCTATATATTCGTTTTCCATGTTGTTGGTACGAGTTTTAATATTCCTATATGACTACATCTAAGCACACTTTTCTTTGTAACTACAGTGTCTGTTAAATGTATTTCTTTTAAAGTGATGATATTGATATTGATGCTAATTTTTTATTAAGTCTGCGAATAGCAGCTTTGTACTTTTTACTGCTATTTCATCCTTGAATCGGGAAATTTATTGCTTCTAATTTTTTTAATTATTTCTATCTTAGATTATCGTGTTCATAGTATACACCTATAGAATTTCCTATTCTTAAATCATCCTCGAATACCCTTTTATTTGATTTTTGCCTGTTGATTTTTGATTGTATCACGGAAACCAGGGATTATTTCCGGGTCGAGCCGCTCTTCTGTGCATTGAGAAGTCACAGCCCCGGTTTAAGGGGGTAATGATTAGAATGATACTAGGAAGGATCGGATTCTTCAAGTAGAGCCACCTAGCAGGAGACCTAAGGATAGAGCAAGAACAACGTGGTTGGATAATATCCATAGTCTGAATTGATCACTCTTAAGAATCCAGCCGAAAAGTTTAATGACCGTTGCTTCCGATAGGACACGGTCAAGGAGGTGGGTGAATGATAGTTCGATGGACGGCTTTTAATTGAGATTTCCTTGGGCACTGTTCTGCAAGGGTCTTTGGATTTCGTTTTGTTGTCTTTTGCTTGCTTTTTTGTTTGTTTGCTTTGGCTTACACGCGTTAGATCGATCTTCCAACGGTATACTTGTATGTTCGTTGTTTGTTTAGTGTTCGTTACTTGCATTTTCATAATGCACTCCTTTTAAATATTCTAATTTGGGTTCAAATTCATCTTTTAACATTATTAAGTTAGCTAGTTGACTAAGGAGCACTGTTACGTGTAGATCCAGCTGTTTACCTCCAAAAATGTATACGAGTATATCACTGTAGTTTCATTGTTTGGTTTTTACCTTGCGAATCCAATTATTCCATTCTCTGTTTTATTCGTGGGGAGTAAAATCCATCCTTGTGTCGAGATTGTCATCATTTTCGGCATATTTTTTTCTAACGAAATTGAAGTTTACACATTACATTTTCGTGCTATTTATGCATTTAATACAAAGTACGGTCCACCCCTTACTATCTACAATAAGTTGAATGTTACGGTTTTTTCGTAAGGAATGCAATTAGCCCGTATTGATATTAGATCTACTTACATTTTGTTTATGCTTGGTGTCAAATCGTTAACCACTACCAACGTATGTAGTGCATTAATTGTATGACATATTCTGCATCTATCAACATATTTTGTACAATTATTACTGTTGCAGATATTCTTCAAAGTGTTTCTCATAGTGTTTTTCATTTTGATTCGTTGATTTGTAAACGGCATTAGATATTTTGGAGCATTCATGGAGCTTTCTGTCATGCTAAATGCCATTCCCGATGTTTACGTTGTTGTCGTCAACCCATCAAAATCATTATTATCGTTGCCATCATCATCATCATCATCATCATTATCACAGTCGTCGTCGTCATTATCATCATCATCATCACTACCATTATTATCATAAACGCAGAATGTAAAGGGTTGAAGCAAATACTTTGTGGTATTTGTTGAAGCACTTTACATTTAAAATTCAAACCCTGAGGAGTCGACTTTGCCTTTTATCTCACTGGAGTGGAAAAATAAAGTAGTAGTCAAGTGCTGGGGTTCGATATTAGCGATTATGCCCTTCCCTCAAGCAACCAGACTTGTAACTAAATCAAAAACCACCATTGTTGTTGTTGTTATTGTTTTTATTCTTATTCTTATTTTTATTTTTATTATTGAGTGAGAGAGCAGTGCACGCCATCAAAGTGACACTGGCATACACATATACAAAGCCCAATATATCCATCATGACTACCCGTCTGATAAGGGTACAAGCGGCACATGCATCACAACCATATGTGCCCGACACGGTGACCTCATATCAAGACAAACAGTGCTCAAAAGGTCCCTGATAAGGGTTGTTTAAGGATCCTGAAGGAAACACCCATGTTTCCAAAAGTGAATTATGGAAACCCCATGGAATTCCTCTGAACGCATGGTTATGCTGATCCCCCACTACTTCTGCTCGTGAACAGAGATGCACACATCGTCAAACCACTGAGAGATATGCTCAACTGGTTAAGGTAAAAAAAACTGACAGGCAAGTCTGTGGTATTGAGCAGAATATTTGCTGTACCCAATCTTTTATACGCAAACAAAATATGCATATAACACTTCCAATCAGTTAAAACCCAAAACCAAGCAAGTCAGTGCCTGGTCATTATTATTATTATTATTATTGTTA
The DNA here is from genome assembly GCF_046866305.1 of Octopus bimaculoides. Classification (NCBI taxonomy): domain Eukaryota; kingdom Metazoa; phylum Mollusca; class Cephalopoda; order Octopoda; family Octopodidae; genus Octopus; species Octopus bimaculoides. Next base: position 31,672,879 of record NC_142947.1, on the reverse strand, counting down.
TTGTTGTTATGTCCTTTCGACTTTGTTTCCATTTCTTACCGAGTGTCTTCCCAACACCTAGAGCAAAGAAACTCACTGCATGCATTGGTATGCCATCAAAATAAACACACCAAATTTTTCAATTACAAAGTCATGTGATAGAAAATAAAGGGAAGAAAAACAGAAGAAAGAAGGAAAAGAAAATATGAAAAAAGAAAACAAAGAAAATTAGAGAGAAAATGAAAGAAAATTCACAGCGTGATGATAATTATTAAGTGAGAGAGCAGTGCATGCCATCGAAGTGACATTGGGGTAAAATATACGAAGCCCATTATACCCATCATGACAACCCGTCTGATAAGTCTACAACAGTCAAAGCTTCAGGATGGTGTTTATACCATTTGTCAGCGGTTTTGATTTTATAATGCCGACATATTGTCCGGTGTAAATACTGGCCGACTCTGTCATGTCTTTCTTTATATTCTACAGGTGCTAAGACTCTACACCCTGAGATTAGGTGGTCTATAGTTTCAATCTTATCGTTATAGAATAGGCATTTTGAGTCAGCTCCATTTTTTATCACATTGGCCTGGTTTGTTGTTGGCACTCCGTCGGTTACGACGATGAGGGTTCCAGTTGATCCGATCAATGGAACAGCCTGCTTGTGAGATTAACGTGCAAGTGGCTGAGCACTCCACAGACACGTGCAACCTTAACGTAGTTCTCGGGGAGATTCAGCGTGACACAGTGTGACAAGGCTGACCCTTTGAATTACAGGCACAACAGAAACAGGAAGTAAGAGTGAGAGAAAGTTGTGGTGAAAGAGTACAGCAGGGTTCGCCACCTCCCCTGCTGGAGCCTCATGGAGCTTTAGGTGTTTTCGCTCAATAAACACTCACAACGCCCGGCCTGGGAATCGAAACCGTTATCCTATGACCGCGAGTCCGCTGCCCTAACCACTGGGCCATTGCGACTCCACACATTGGCCTGATAGTTCCGGGTTAATAAGCTTTGGTCTTGAGCAGCCAATATGAAACCTTCACTCTCTGCTTTTAGCCCTGAACTTCGTAACCACTGATGCGTGCGTTTCTGGTCGACATCAGCTTGTTTGCTACGAGCCACATACTTGCCATGCAGAGGTTTCTCTTCCCATCTAATTTTTCATGTGCTTTTGTCTTTGCAATTAATTTTATTTTCTTTGCAGCAGCAGTTGGCGCATTTCCTTCAACCTGATCAAGCTGGTGGGTATCTAAGAGTTCGGTAGCGAATTTTTTGCTCTCTTTCAGAATAGAGTGAAGTTTCTTCGGTCTTTCATGTTTTTCAACAAGTTTCGGCATACAATCATTGGTTGTTTCAAGGTATTTGGCCAGTCCGATCGTGATGGTTTTGTTCAAGCTGGATCATGCCTCGACCTCCCTGAGCTCTGGGAAGATAAAGACGATCCACGTCTGCCTTTGGATGGTGCATCTTATTACATGTCTTCCCATACCTGTTCTCGTAGATCTTTGTAGGCATCTTGGATGCGTTTGATCCAGTCTGCATTTTCATTGTATGGTTTCTCATCACTCCAGATCCCTTTCCAAAAGTTTTGAACTTCTTCCATTAGGGGTTGATTTTCAATGGTTATTTTTTTCTGTCCCTATTTCCCTGTAAAATGATTTGGCATTGGATTTGAACATCTTATTTTGGTTGTAGAATTTGATTCTTTTCTCAAATCTGCGTATTCTCTGAGCTTTTGCTTGAACTTTTTGTTTAAGTGTTTCATTCGCTGACATTAGTTCTTTTCTTGTTGAGGGTCCATATTTCCTCACGATCTTCCTGCCTTTTCTTGATCTTACACCATTTCCAGAGACTAGCTCAGTTAATATTGATATCTCCCTTCGCAATGATTCAATCTCAATTTCAATTCTACTCCTCCAGTTTGATTTTCTTTTCGAATTTGGTATTGTTGGCTTTTTGGGCGTTAAACAGCGTCTTTCGATTACCTTAGTAACACAAGTAAATAATTTCATTTAACTTATTAAGATCGGGTTTTAGTTATTGTATGATCTCTTGTGTAATGCAGTTGCCAATTTTTATTTGTGTTTTATGTTGGTGTGCATTTGAGAGTTTATGAAGTGGTTCCCTATCATTCATATTTGTATGCCCTACAGTAAGACGATATTTTTATAAACTTAAACCCGGATTACATTCAAGATTATAAACTAGTCTTAAAATATGAAAATACAACCAAAATATTAGATTTTTTTAAAAACACTTTTATGATGCGCTGAAAAAATGTCGAAATTTCAGAGATAACGTCTTTGCAATTTTTTTAAATAAAAGCATTTTTCCTTTTGTTAATGAGAAACTGATTTGAATTAGAGCACTTTTTTCTATTGATATGTAGCAGATAGATGTTGTTTATAGTGAACTGAGTTCAGTTGACAGAATGTAATGATAAGAGATTGATTTGAAGAACAATGTGTTTTATATACAAACGGATCTTTTTTATACGCTTTAAATTTGTAACGAAATGTATTTATATACATTAAGACATGATCTGTGTATGAGTGTATATGTGCATGTGAGGCACTGCTTATGTGGATATTGTGTGTGTGTGTGTGTGTGTGTGTGTGTGTGTGTGTGTGTGTGTGTGTTTGTGTCTGAGCGCGTGCATGGATTTATTTACATTTGTATGTACGTCCTTATGTGCTTGCGTATTTGTCTTTATGTCCGTATTTCTATCTATGTATGTATGCATATATGCATGCACACATTTATGTATTTTACATTTACTTTTCAAATTTCTCCACAATTCAACTAGAATCTTTACGTTAACCAGAAATTATATATATATATATATATATATATATATATATATATATATCAAACGTATGTGTTATAACACTATTCCACATACAAAAACAGCCACACTAACAATCCAACAGACCATCATCAGCTGCCCCACGAATATCATTATGGTTTCGGCACCTGGGCAGTACCATTCAATCCGGCGGTGTCAAAAGAAGTGTTGTTTGAGAACAAACATACCAAAAAAAACACACAACCTTCAAACATTTACAAAATGTACATTATTCACTTTAAATTAAACTACAACAAGAAACGTAAATCTCTGTACATCTGTATCCGTATTAATAGTAAACCTACAATAACTAAATTATAAACTAAATAGCGACCAATCTTTAACTCCATACAAATAATAATCCCACCAGTCTTCCATAATTACTGCTATAATAACAGAGAGTGAAAGCTTTATTTCAATTCTCTCCAAAACCCAAAACACGATTGAATTTAATGAAAAATCTAATAATCATGAGAGAAATTATTTCATAATTCAAAAGTTAGTAATGAAAACACTACACACTCTTAATATAGATTACCCTTACAAGCTATAATGTAAACTTACCAGTAACTAATAAGACCATTAAATTTATGAAATAGGAACTAATAAAAGTATATAGGTTTGTGTGTGTGAGTGAGTGTTTGTGTGCCTCTGTGTGTGTGTGTGTGTGTGTTTGTGTGTGTGTGTGCGTGTGTGTGCGTGTGTGTGCGTGTGTGCATGTGTGTTTCTATGCCTATATGAACATATATGTCTGCAAGTATGAAAATGTATGGTGTGTAAGCATCAACATTATATCTTATTGTAGCCTTAACAGAAATGTATTAGATGTAATGCATCAGCTGTTGTTTATCCTTATTTCTATCCCGATGAGAAGAACTATGGTCAAGGGCGTCCCAATAGTGGCCATCCGGCTTTTCTTGTTTTGTTTATATTTAGAGCTATATAGCTCAATGTTTATCTTTTTGCTTTTCAGAGGCAGTTGCTATTATTGACATATCAGAGCAACCGCATAGAAACTCCTGCTACGGTTGGTAGTGATGCGGAGATATTGTTAGTATTGTTACAAGAGATGTAACAGCGGTATTGATAGTGATTACACGAGTAACAACTGTAGTAACAACAATAGTAACGCAAGCAGTGATAACAAAGGCAAGACTATGAGCAGAAGCAATAACACCAACAGCAGCAACAATGACAGAGACACTAGTAGCAACACGTTACATAGACCTCGAATAGAAAGGATGGCAGCGGCAGCAGCAACAGCGGCAGCAGCAGTAGTAGTAGTAGTAGTAGTAGTAGTAGTAGTAGTAGTAGTAGTAGTAGTAGTAGTAGTAGTAGTAGTAGTAGTAGTGGTGGTGGTGGTGGTGGTGGTGGTAGTAGTAGTAGTAGTAGTAGTAGTAGTAGTAGTGGTGGTGGTGGTGGTGGTGGTGGTTGTGGTGGTGGTGGTAGTAGTAGTAGTAGTAGTAGTAGTAGTAGTAGTAGTAGTAGTAGTAGTAGTAGTAGTAGTAGTAGTAGCAGTAGCGATAAATAAACATAGCGACAGATGGCACACATTGCACACTGCTGCAGCATCTGTAACTACTACAAATTTATCAACAACTATAACAGTTGTAATTTCAACCAAACCAGTTACAGAGACTAAAGCAGCAGCAACAATAACAACAACAACAACAGCAGCAGCAGCAGCATCTACTACAATGAAAATAACCGCATGAGAAAACAAAAGAAGACAGTGACAATGCGAACAAAAACAAAAACAGCACAAGGAACGAAATGCATAACTGGAACGGTAACCGCATGAACGGGAATGGCAGTAACAACAATTAATACAACAACAACAACAACAACAACAGCGTAAATAATCAGCATTGACAACAACAAGCCAATGGATGAACCTCGTTTAACCTTTAATAAACAGCAGCCAAAGATTCCTCTGTTCACACATTAAAACACGATGGACGCATTTGAAAATGTCGTCCTTGGTATATAAAAAAAAAATGGTGGAGTTTTGGACACCGTTGAAAACAGAATTACCTGGTCAGACCTGATCTAGAACTAAACAACGATAACATCAATAACAGCAACAACGTGAATTTCTGGAAAGCAGCTCAACCAACCAGCAAACAGCAACCAACTTCATCTTAATCACCTCTTAGCATAAAAATGTAGGAAGCACACGTTGTCTGTTGTACTTGAGATATTGCTTGAAAATATCTGGAGTATTCCCGTCATAAATCTACGTGGGGGTGTTGAAAAGATCCTGGCTTTGAGTAAAAGAAAATATAGGAGCATCAGTTAATTATGATTTTATCCAAGATATTCCCCTCTCGGATTCACCAACTGATTGCAGCGGTCCTTCAGTTTTTCTAAGCCCTGTAAAAGAATACGGAATGTTTTAGCAAGAACTAAAGATAAGACGAACAAGAGGCACCTGCTGTGTTTTTTTTTGTTTTTGTTTCTTTTGCTTGTTTTTTTCTACAACTTGACCGAGAGAAAATAGCTCAGAAGTCTTGTTTAATAAGTAAACTTACTGTATGGTCGCACATATGTGACGTAGTGATTTGAAACACTTTGATTGGTTGAGATAAACAAGCATCAGAGGTACCTTCAATAAATACAAACGGGCAATAGGAACAAAGCAGAAAACTATTATTAGCGATGTCAAAACCTCCACCATTTTGGTACCTACGGTTTATCAAAATAAGTAAATACACACACACACACACACACACACACACACACACACACATACACACGCATATATATATATATATATATATATATATATATATATATATATATATATATATATATATATATATATATATATATATATATATACATATATAAATGCATGCACATGTGTGTACATGTCAGTGTATTGAATCTCTCTTATTCAAACAATTGGAGAAAGACAACGTAACAGAATATGAGCAATGGTAATCGATATTTGATTGGTTACCAAGTGAACTGTTAGAAAATTACGCACAATTTCATCTATTCAGTTCTCGTGTGCTGAATATATATTATCTTATTAATTCACGTGCAAACAAGTGGTGTTTTCATATCTTCAGTATCATATGTATAAAACCCAAATATCTTTTTCGTCTTTCTATATAAACTGCTTTCGGCTATAGTAAATACATCATTGAGAAGATATACTATTTTAGGCATTTAATTATCCGAAATTACTCAATAATTATCGATAGAAATTTTGCAAGAATTTACAAATTGGGAACTTATATTCTAAATTACAAAATACTCGAATATCAGTCCGTCTTCGCTGAGGGAACAATTTATGTAGTGTATGCGTATTCTAAAATAGGAAATCGATCTTATAATATCACAATACTTTGACCTGCAAATAAATTTGGATATTGAAATGATCATATGTCTCTGAGGCTCTTCATATATATATACATATGTGACTGGAAGATATCTTTAAATGGATTTTCAGTAATCCTTATATGGTTTTATTGTTATCTACCGCAGAGATTTTTCTCCGATAAATTGATATATCAAAAAGTCTGATAACGTTGTGAAGCTAGATATTATCGTTGTTGCACTGGCGGAGGCGTAAAGGGTTTTATGTGTTCGTACCAGAAGTCATTCTTCTAAATATAATGGATATGGAAATAGTGACGACTTTGATGCAGCTGCAACCCCACTAATGCAACTTTATTGAGTTAGATATCATAGATTATCTTTGCTCTACGTCATATATATATATGACATTCAGAAAAATCCTAACGACTTTGAATTCAGTATTTAAACTTAGGTGAGGATATCACCTCCAGATAGATTTGTGTAAAGGAATATTAATTATATCATGTATACAACGTATCTTTCAAAATACATTCTGTAATTGCAAAGATGCATAGCACGAATGAATTACAAATGTAAATCTATATAAACATCAATCTACCCTGAAAATGGTAATGTTTGTTATGCGTCCACGGCTTGTTGCATAGACTTGGCTTGTTGCACATTCCATCCGTCAAGATTAAAGTTATTGCGTAATTCAGAGTCCTCAGAAACAGCCGTCGGACCTGAAATACCATGCTTTCTCCTCTTAGTTGTCTGTATCTTTTGCATTCCATGCAAATTTCTTCTTTAAAAATATATGTATCTATCTGCTTCTATCTGAATGTTCATCTTCTAAATATTTTCAGTTTTTTGTTTCTCTCTCTACATATCTATATCCATATATGTTTGCAAATCTTATATACCAAACCTAAGGGCTTCCATTTGTTTATTTGCATCATTATCTCTCTCTCTCTCTCTCTCTCTCTCTCTCTCTCTCTCTCTCTCTCCCTATGTATATATATACATATATATATATATATTATATATATATTCAAACGATATATATATATATACGCACACACACTTTAAAGCTATGTGTATATATATATATATATATATATATATATATATATATATATATATATATATATATATATATATACATATATACATATACAAACATGTATATATACACATACATTAAAACTATATATGTATATACATATAGATAGATAGATAGATAGATAGATAGATAGATAGATAGATAGATAGATAGATAGATTCAGTAGGGTATGTAATACCAGTTGCTAAAATCAGAACCAATGCTGCAAAAACCACTATATACTCACGATAAAGATACACACAAGCAATGCAATGAGCATAAGAGAAATAGACTTACCTTTGCGCTGAATACATCGGTAAGTAATGCATATTTCAATATCAATTGATTTCACGCTTTGCCTGACAAACATACACTGCGGTCTTCTGTTGAAAATAAGATTTTAACATCTATTTCTAAAATATTCACTACATGAGCTCGTGCGCGCTCCTCACTTTAAACGGTGTGAACTTGCTAGCCACCTTAGTATTATCTTACTAATACTATTAATAACGGTAATAATACTACTATGTTTATATACATATATATATATATATATATATATATATATATATATAAAATATACAAGAAATGAGGGCAGGGAATCGTCAATTAATAATATAATTAACAATTAACAATTTTGCCAAGTAGTTCAGTATGAAATAAACCTTTATCGGTAAGACCATTTATCATCATATCGTCAGTAGTTCTTTGACTGCTGTTTCTGAATTTTCAGTATGTTGGAGAAGCAACTCAATTGCTAATCCCTTATATTTATGATGATATATATATATATATATATATATATATATATATATATATATATATATATATATACACTCACACATAGATGCACACCGTGGTATATACATATACATATATTCTTTTAGTATTTCATTCTTTTATACATTTCAGCCCCGTGGCTGTGACAATGCTGGAGCACCGCATACATGCATACATACATACATACATACATACATACATACATACATACATACATACATACATACACTCATATATATACTGACATACAGATGCACCGAAGCATTTCCTACAGTCAAAAATTGTAGCTCTGGCTGCAAATAATATAGCTGAAAATAACATCATAAATTTGATGTGATCCTGAAAATATTTCATCTTATGCTGTCCTCTTCAGCAAGCGTTAAGATAGACCTACATATTAAAGGGACCTCAGCCATGTAAATGCCTTTAAACTGTATAAAGTTTTGATTCATCTAGCAGCACTTATTTTCATGTAAGTGGACTGTGTTACTTGTAGATTAAGAGTTTCGGCAGTGACCAATAACAGGTTACTTAAGAACCATTGATCACTCATTGAGCTAATCAATTAGTTGATTGGGATTCTTATCATTCGCCCATTCGTGCTCTTGTACATTTAAGCATGAGAACACACATTTAAAATAGAACTTTAATTATATTTTAACCATAACCTGTTTCCATTTCAAAAAGGAAAGAAGATATTTAAATATGAATATAAACTTTGGCTGAATTTTAGTTCCAGGTGTAAAATCTTTATTAATAAATCAAAATAGGGGAAATGAGATTAAAATTATTGCAGTTGAAGCTAATTTGTGAGCCAATTCTCAGGCATACAAATAAACGAATCACATGCTCTCCACACATTTTTGTTAATTTTCTATTTCCCAGTAATAAACTAATTTTCACAAAAACAAAATATAATGAAAGGCAAATTATATCATATTATATTATATTATACTATGTTATGTTATATTTTTTTTTTGTTTCAAATGACAGAAATGACAAAAATTATCGTTGAATATGAGATCATGTGACTGCAAAAATCCCGTTTGATGTCCTCCATATTTGTTGTAGTTGTTGCAATTGACAAGTGAATGTTTTCGAAACACTTTGAACAGCGAAAAAAAAAGGAATTCACGAAATCGAGGACAAGATCTGAACAACGTGAATATCGATTGATTGAATATTTGAAAGTTGATAACATACATATATATATACATTCAAACATGTGTGTGTGAACGCGTGCATCTGTGAAATAAAAAATACCGCATAAAAGTGCTGATTAAACTGTGTAAACTGTGTGTAAAGTCTGATATCTGTTTATTCATGTGTAAGATAAACAAAGATTATATTTCTTATTTACATTAATGGTCAACCTGACCTTCTCTTGTGAAAGATCCAGGGAAAATGTCGACAACAATGTTGTTCTCTAAGCTCAATTTTCCATGATCTTACCAAAGCTGTCGGTTTAGTGTCACATTACAATATGTGGAAGGTTCTTGAATGCATCTGATGCTTTCCCTTGCTTCTTAAGAACTGTTAAGGCTCCTCAGAAAGTTACGACGGGACAAGCAACTTATGCAACGCTAACTTCCTGCTAACATCATATGAAAGCAATGTTTTTTCTTCTATTTTATTTACTCAAATCTAATACAGGTGCAGGGTAGGTGTGTCGTTAAAAAACCGGGCTTCACAACACAACCGTGCGATCTTGGGTTCAACCCCACTGGGCGACACCTTAGACGTATGTCTTTTACTATAGCCCTGCGCCGACCAAAGCATTGTGAGTGGATTTCGTAGACGAAAACTAAAGGAAGCGCTCGTCATATAATAAATAACACATAAAAGTATGTCTGTGCATTCATATATATATATAAGAATATTTATGTAGAATTATAACATAGGCATACACGTACACACACACATGAAATACACAAGCAGACATACGTGTGTACGTATAAATATGCCAGTGAGTGTGCGTATATATATATATATATATATATATATATATATATATATATATATATATAGTGTGTGTATGTATGCATATACACACACAAATAGATAGGTAGATAGATAGATAGATAGACAGATAGATAGATAGACAGACAGACAGACAGACAAACAGACAGACAGATAGATAAATGAGGGAGAGGGAGGATTTGTTGCTTGTTCGTATATCAGTGAAGTTTTTCATACTAAATAAGAAACATTGTTTGAGAAAATAGAGTTAACCACACATGTTTACTAATGACGGACTTGCAGCGTATGTTAATCATTAGCAAACACGCATACATATGCGCATTTACATTGATACACCCACACATAAGTACATACGCACACACGCACACATACATATATATATATATATATATATATATATATATATATATATATATATATATATATATATACACAAATACATACATACATACACATACGTGTAGGTACGGATGTAGATATTGGTGTCAGACTCAACATTTCAGATAATATTTTCAAAACACTATTAAAAAGAAAAAAAAGATTTCTACCTGCGTAAATTTACATGAATGTTGTAACAGTAACTAGTTCATTCAGAACGAAGTACGTTGGTTAATTAGTAAAAGGGGAATGTATAATTAAATTTTAGGACAAAAAAGTTTCACTTGACTCGGCATTTTTTTTTTTTTTTCCACAATACTTTGCAAAAACACTTTGAAAGTTCATTAATAAACGTTTATCCAGTATTATGTTTCTGTTTCTCTACTTTGCAGTAGAGAATATAAAAGAGCTTAAAAGCGACTCTGCTTTAGAAGAGTTTAGAAACTGATATATTGTTTACTCATGTGTACGATGAACATGAATTACAGTTTTGAACCACACTTTCATTCACTCGACGTTTCAGTTGCCTGTTGTACATAACAATAGTTTAAGAAATGGCTATTTGTGGTGTAGTGAAGGCGCAATGGCCGAGTGGTTAGGGCAGCGGACTGGCGGTCATAGGATCGCGGTTTCTATTCCCAGACCAAGCGTTGTGAGTGTTTATTGAGCGAAAACACCTAAGGCTCCGGCAGGGGATGGTGGCGAACCCTGCTGTACTCTATCACCACAACTTTCTCTCACTCTTTCTTCCTGTTTTTGTTGTGCCTGGAATTCAAAGGGTCAGCCTTGTCAGACTGTGTCACGCTGAATATCTCCGACAACTACGTTAAAGGTACACCTGTTTGTGGAGTGCTCAGCCACTTGCACGTTAATTTCACGAGCAGGCTGTTCCGTTGATCGGATCAACTGGAACCGTCGACGTCGTAAGCGACGGAGTGCCAACAACAACAAATTTGTGGTGTAAAGCTGTGTGTGTGTGTGTGTGTGTGTGTGTGTAACTTTAACATAACGCGAGAATGGAGGGTAAGACGCTTTAATTGTAGTCTCGATATTTGTTTCTACCTGAACCGCACACCAGTTTTAAGATGTTGAATTTATATTAATAAACCATTATAAAAGAACATTGTATATAATCATTATACAGTTGAATACTGCTCAGCAACAGCCGCGTGTGTGCACTTCATCGGGTGCAATACGATTAATTCCTGTTGAGTTCTTCTAAATACTCTTCGTATACGATGTACATTACTTCATTCATCCAATCAAGTAGTCAGAAACTTGGATAGGAAACTTGGAAGTTTCTACCAAGCTTTGCATTTATGTTGTAAGCGCTATCATATCTTTGCTACGTGCGTCTTAGACAAAGCAACATACTGACGTCGCATGAAAATGCTCAAAAGATTTTACTAAAAGTGTCTACGTTGAATATTAAAGATCAGCTGGAAATCTTTGGTGCTTGACATAGAAGTCATGAAAAGGGTACTGTATTTCAGTTTGGAAGTTCACCTCATCAAGTATCAAATGCGAAAGGTTAGTCATGTCATCCATCTTCCTGACTTGAGGCTTCCGAAGCAATGATTTTACAGTTAATTAGTTTTCAGTGAGCGTCCGCAACAGATGACGTCACAAATCAAACCTTAAGTCTTTGAACATTAATACTGTTAACTGAGAATTGTAATTAATAAAGATATGAAAATCAGAGTAAAACTTAATATAGTGTTCTGTAAGAGGAGGAACCGCATATAGTTTGAGAAAATACGAACTGCCAATCAAACTGGGAAATAGTAACCTCTGAAATATCCATGCTGTTAAAGTTCTGTATGGTTAATGGCCTAAAGGAAATTTCGTTTGCACACTCTGTGGTTACATCACCCTTTCAAAAGGCGACATTGTTACTCATGAAAAGTCAAATCTCAAGAAAAGAACACTAGGTATTTACGAGCATATACTTTTCACGGTTCATGAGAAGCGCTACTGTCCTTTTAATCTTCAAGTGTGTTATCTACTGTGGAGTTGAAAATAAAATTTGGGTGAATGCATATAGGCACGGCCGCAGCTGATAGGATATTTGGTAAAACTCTGTGGTATGTTTGACAAAAAAAAAATTAAAACAGTCGAGATTAGGTACTCAGTTGAGAACTCGTGTCGGCTAATTCATAGTCACTACACACATACGATAGTGCTACCTCTACTTTAGCTTATTTTGTCGTTTTTTTTTTGTTTGTTTGTTTGTTTTTTTTATTTCAAATAGTTTTAGACTTGAGGAAATAAACAAGTACATAATAGTGACTGAAATTACAATTTTGAAGAGAATCGAGAAATAACAAAATAAATTGTCAAAATATAAAATCTAAACTAAAAACGGAGCCATGAAAGAAAAGCCTTTACATGTAAATATATGAAAAAGCCTGGAAGTGGGAAAAGAGGATTTGTAATATTTCCTTAGAAAATAAGATAGAAATATTCTTCACTTCAGCAAAGGATCAAAGCTTTTCACACAAGGAACCGCCAAAATCATGCAGTAAAACAGAATACAATGCAAAGCTTCAGAATATTATGCGAAATTAAGGCAGCGAGCTGGCAGAATCGTTAGCACGCCGGACAAAATACTAAGCGGTATTTCGTCCATCATTACATTCGAGTTCCCATTCCACCGAGGTCAACTTTACCTGTCATCCTTTCGGGGTCGATAAAATAAGTACCAGTTGAGTATTGGGGCCGATGTAATCGACTTACACCTTCCCCCACCCCGAACTTGATAACCCTGTACCAATATTTAGAACTAGGTAGGAACACATAATTACATTTTCTCTGCCAAATCTTATCCAAGAAAGAGTACAGTATTAAATAAGAGAAAGCTGAAACTCATATTCACTGAAAGTTATTCCAGAATCATAAGCAGAATGCCAACAGAAATGAGGTAGTATAAGCATAGAGCGGTAAAGTCTTCAGAAAATGACAAAGCAGTCATATTCTGTATATGTCAATACGTATGTAAAGGGGTTAAGGGTTGCTGGGATTTAGGCGCAATTAGATGAAAGGGAAGAACAAAATGAGAAAACAAAACAATTAAAAGAACAAAGACAAATAAAATTGCACCCCAACGTTCTGTAATAGATAGAAAAAAAGTAAGATATCACATAGTAAATTTCTTACAAGGAGTAGGTATTCTGATGTTGACACAGATATAACCCATCATTAGCAGATTACGTCTAGATTTCATATTAACAATTCAGTCAGAGTCTGCTTATTAGATTTTACCAAGCAAATTGTGCTAACTTAAATCTACCGCTTTAGTGGTACACACAACCGCATCTCTGGCTGTTTTATGTTAGCTTCAAGTGAGTATACTAGTCGCCAGACATGGTGAGTATTTTCGCTGGATATGCATTCAGTTTAAACTCCTGTATAAGAACTGGTGGGAACACAAGCCTACCAAAGTAGAAAACAGACATCGCCGTCCTTCGAGATATTAGTATTCAAACTGATCAAGTTGTTCAGGCCAATAGACCAAATATTTTTTCCTACTCTAGGCACAAGGCCCAAAATTTTGGGGGAGAGGGGCCAATCGATTAGATCGACCCCAGTATGCAACTGGTACTTAATTTATCGACTCCGAAAGGATGAAAGGCAAAGTCGACCTCAGCGGAATTTTAACTTAGGGTGTAAAGACACACGAAATACCGCCAAGCATTTCGCCCGGTGTGCTAACGTTTCTGCCAGCTCACCGCCAATAATAGACAGAAGATTGTGATAAAAAAGAAGTCATTGACATCTATTTTGCTCATAGATATGTCAATCCCAGCAGACGGCAATACTTCTGCGAATACGTTTGAAAATTTAATCAAATACAGGGGCTTTAAAATCGAGGTCTCAAAAATGTGGCACCTAAGAGAGATAACTGCACGTAATGATATTCGGGGCTTTGGGGATATAAGAAATGGTGCCTTCGAAAACTATGATCACATTGCAGGAAACCCACAGTATCAGAATTACAGATAAATTGTTCTTGTGAACAGTCCATTGTTCTCCGAAAGAAAAGAAAAGCACTGTTAACCTGAGGAATTTGAAGCTTTAAAAAATCGAAGACTTTACAACAAGCTTTTAATGACATAATTACAACTTATAAATAACACCCACACAAAGTCGTCTAACTTGTTGTTTCTTGAGATCTCTGGCTGAAACTTGGAACAGCTTGTAAAAATCGAAAGAGCACGGAAACAAAATAAATAACAATGATGATTACAATAATAAAAATAATAAAATTAATTATAATAATTAGAGCGATTTTATAATTAATATTATTAATATTCTACGAAATAGAAGAACTCATTAACATCATCATCAGCAGCATCATCATTGTCATTATTATCATTATCGTTATTATCATTATTATAATTATCATTATTTTGTAATACGTCACGTAGTAAGCATGACGAATCAAAGAATTCTTCCTACATTTCTAAAGACTTCATTACAGTTGTCGTTCATTTATGTCTTTGTTTTCTTTATTTCCCTCCTTCAAAATCACGAGGAAATATTCTGACATAAAGTTTCTTCGATTATTTCCAGTAACGCATATTTAAATGAGTTCAGCAGAGACCCCAATTACTTCAATATCATTAGTTATGTCAATGTTGCTTGACTCTTCCGATCGCATTTCTGCTTCGATGGTGATAATAAGGAACTTTTAAAATTTGCTACAAATGATATCGGCATTCAGTCAATATTAGAATAATCACATTGCTCAATTATTTTTTAATTATGCTAATTACATTGCCCCGAAATAATTCGTAACTCTGAGTTTTCGAAGGCAACCTTACTATAGCATTCTAGTAAGGTTTAATACAGCACAACATGTGCATAGTTAATTAATATGAAAAATAATTCTTAACTTCAAATTATCTCTCCCTTTTCTTTGAGTGTCGACAATAATTACCGCAAGGTTTTTCTTTTCATTCTTCAAGAGGAAAGTTTCGATTAAAGATTTGTTTTCAGGTACGATATTCACTGCATCATTCATTCAGTTGCTCTTTTTCATCGGAGCTAGATGGATAAATAAATATAAATCTAAAGAAAACTCACTATAATACTACAAAACATTCAGCCAAATATTTTGCCGTTACTATTGTAACAATTTCTCTTGTCTTTTTTCTTTTGTTTTAGTTTTTGTTTGTTTGCTGTTGAACTTGAATAGTCCCAGTGTATCCAATCGTACTGATATGTTATGAAAAACACTCAAACCAATCAAATGCTTAGTAAGATTTTAGGGGTGTATCTAGGACTACAATGTGTTCTTATTTAAGACAGTAATTTGAGAGAATTTTGACAAATCATTCGAGCAGAAAGAGTGACCCGTAATAATTCATTTATAAATGAGTATGTTATTCAATATGAAGTTTATAAATGAGGATATTATTCAATCTGAAGTTCTGGTAAGAATTAGGATGGAGCTTTTGGAAGTGATATCACTGCCTCATGAAGAAGAAAATGGCTGAGAATGTAAAAATTTGAACAAAGATCTTTCAGAATCGTAATTTCAGTTGTATTAAACACAAGAATACTTTTTAAAAAATGAAGAGGAAAATTTCCTAATTCCTTGTCCTTCGCCTTTCCCGAGGAGAACAACGAAGACAAGCAATTTGGAATATTACCTATTCCAAAAACTCAGCTGCCCCGCTCAATCATGTCAAATGTTGAACCACAAAGTGAAATAATTCCTAAGAATACGGCTATGCATTCGCATAGATAAGTATATGTGTCTATGTGTGTATACGTATGCATGTAGTTTAGCCTATATGTATGTATACCTACATAAGCGCACAAATACACAAATACACACACAAATAAAGATAGACAGACAGATAGATAGATAGATAGATAGATAGATAGATAGATAGGTGAGAGAGAGAACGTTGTAGATTGCTTGAAGCATTGCAGAATAACTATGTATAAATGAATTTTAAAAAAAACGTGTTAGAACTATTTAGAAGATTAGCTATAAGTACGAGGACATTGTCATGTCAAAATTGACAATTCAATATCTTTTTGTTCCTGTTCTTATGACATTTAATTTTCTAACTGCAGTTTTAGATCCTACAAAGTCACTTAGGTGTATGTGCGCGCGCACGTGTGCAACTTCCTACATCTTGGGCGAGTTACCCACACACACACTCATATATATATATGTATATATATATATATATATATATATATATATATGACCAGAAGTAGTAACGAATCAAAGAATTAGAATATTTATTCATTCTTTTTTCTTTGGAAGCCGAAAACTCCTTAAACTAACCTGTTGAGATAAGTTTCAAGACCTAACAATATTAACGAAATTGAACGCATTTCTTGATTTTTAATCTCTCAGTATTTATCTGGTACTTATTTTATCGATATAGAAGGGATGAAAGCCAGAGTCGATCTCGGCGGAATTTGGATTCAGAACATGAAGATGGACGAAATACCCGGTGTGCTAAAGATTCTGCCAGCTCTCCAACTCACAAACATTAAAAATATTGAAATGAGAGATTTTTAACACAAGGAGATAGTGCTGTGAATTCCCATGTAGTCAGAGTACTTAGATATATTTGGAGATCATAAATCAGGACCGTCAAAAGCAGGTTTGAGATTAAACAAATCACAGGAAATAAATGCCTTATCAGTGCAAGTACTAATCCGAAATGGAGAAAATACGTGATGTGGGTAAATTCTTAAAGCTTTATTCTACGCTCAGCTCTTAGCTTACACTGCAGCTTTCTTTAAAACGCGATAAAACGACAAAAACAAACAGCAAAAGCTAAAATACGACATATATTTGTATACTTTACAGTCACCTTTATCCATGCACAGAGAAGCATCTATCTTGTAGGTCGAATTAATCATCCATTTAAAATCAGATGAACAGTCTACGGAAATTACCTTTATCACGAACATAATTTTACTAACAATCTCAAACAATTCTAACACACCTTAAGGAAAGTGAACTGGGTACCTTTTATTTCTAATTGTTTCAGACATTATACCTCGGCCATGCTGGGGCACTGCCTTGAAAAACTTTTTGTCGAACGAATCGACCCCAGTACTTATTCTTTTAAGCCTCGTACTTATTCTCTCGGTCTCATTGCCGAACTGCTAAGTTACATGAATATATACACATCAGCACAGGTTGTAAACCGGTGATAACAGACACACACACACACACACACACACACACACACACACACACACACACATACACACACGCATATATATATATATATATATATATATATATATATATATATATATATATATATATATATATATATATATACACTCACACACACGACGGTTTCCGTCTACCAAATCCACTCACAAGTCTAATCGGTCGGAGGCTATAGTAGAAGACACTTACCCAAGGTGCCACGTATTAGGACTGAACCCAGAACTATATGGTTGGGAAGCAAGCTTCTTACCGCGCCTATAGGAGTAGTCAGTATGGACAAACTAAATTCCATAAAAACAAAACTCAGTTACCCTACAAATTTAGCGTTATTTGGTGATTAATACCGAAAAAATTTGAGCTATTTCTGTACTCATACCAACCCATGACTTAACTGCGGATAAACTCATCGATAAATTCCGATGATTTTTTAATATTGTGTTTCATCAAATTTAACTGACAATAATATCAAAAACTCAATTGTAGACGTAGTTATGTGGTAAGAAGTTTGCATCCCAAGATCATAGTTCCGGGTTCAGTCCTACTGCATGGCACCGTTAGAAAGTTTAATAATCCCTATATCTCTGAGCCGACCAAAGCCTTCTGATAGAAGTCTGCTGTATTTTGTGTGTGTGCGTGTGTGTGCGTGTGTGTGTGTGTGTGTGTGTGTGTGTGTAAGGAGTTTGTGAGTGTGATTGTGTTTGCCTTGTTCTACCACTTGAAAACCTGTGCTGGTTTGTTTACTCCCTCGTAACTTAGTGAGACGGATAGAATAAGTACCGGGCTGTAAAAAAAATGAGTACAGAGTATATTTGTCCCTCTTGTAAACCCTTTAAGATGGTGCTCCACGTAGGCTGCAATCCAATGACTGAAACAAGTAGAGGATAACGATATAGTTATATATATATCTACCTGCAAAGAAGAGAAAGATACCGAAGGAAAAAGAAATAATTCAACAGGTGTCTCAAAACTTTCCATACGTCAGTGTATGTATGTAGAACAATTCGGGAAAGCGACAGAGTTTGTATAGAGTAATTAGTCCTGTTATTATTTTAAATCGCTAATTGTTAGTTCGAGATTGTACCGCATGATGAAAGAACTTTGTTGCAGTCTTTGGAATGTATATTTATTTATTATCTAGTTATTATGTAATAAGCTATAAAATAACCTTATATTAATTTCCTTTGTTGAGTTCAGTCATTCTTTTATGTTAAGTTGTTTTCTGTAATTATTAATTACGAGAAAGGATGGAAACGGGAAAATCATATAGATATATTTATTCTGTTTTAACGATTATACCAGGAAGCCTTTTATGATGTATAAACATGTGGAGTTCATCCAATAACTAGTAATTGTTTTATATTAATTAGCTAAATTAATAGGAACATTATTTCAAACAGACCGATAGATAGATAGATAGATAGACAGATAGATAGATAGATAGATAGATAGATAGATAGATAGATAGATAGATAGATAGATAGATAGATAGATATTAAAAACATAGAAATATACCATGAAAGAAAGAAAGAAAGAAAGAAATAAAGAAAGAAAGAAAGAAAGAAAGAAAGAAAGAAAGAAGGAAAGGTAATTATTTGAATGTCATTTTTTGTACAATACGAGGTAAAAAGGGGAAAATGTACGGAATACAGCTGAGTCTGAATTAAGTTTGCTGAGTGCAATACAGAGGGTCTGCTTTAGTTTTACATGTAAATATAATACAACGCATTCTGGCATACACGTTTGTGATTCTAAAGAGGCAGTCTCTGGTTGATCATGGTGAGTGTTTTAAATAATTATTCAAGAAGAATACATTCATACACACACATATATGCACATATTAATATGAATATAAGCGTGCATATGTGTATGTTTGTTTTGTGTGTGTGTATGCGTGTGTGTATATATATATATATATATATATATATATAAGCAATGTTAATTCTCTAAATGAAGTATTAACAGTAACTGCACGATAAAGTGTAGTATATTGCCACTTAAGTGTGGCTGACCCCTAGGGGTGGATGTTACTGTTGCTTTTAGCCCCAGGAGGACTGGAGCTGGAGGAGATGTCCTCCTGGGGCTAAAAGCAACAGTAACATCCACCCCTAGGGGTCAGCCACACTTAAGTGGCAATATACTACACTTTTTATATATATATATATATATATATATATATATATATATATATATATATATATATATATATATATATATATATATATATATATATATATATATATATATATATATATATATATATATATATATATATATATATATATATATATATATATATATATATATATATATATATATATATATATATATATATATATATATATATATATATATATATATATATATATATATATATATATATATATATATATATATATATATATATATATATATATATATATATATATATATATATATATATATATATAGTGGAGGTGCAATGGCCCAGTGGTTAGGGCAGCGGACTCGCGGTCATAGGATCGCGGTTTCGATTCCCAGACCGGGCGTTGTGAGTGTTTATTGAGCGAAAACACGTAAAGCTCCACGAGGCTCCGGCAGGGGATGGTAGCGAGCCCTGCTGTACTCTTTCAACACAACTTTCTCTCACTCTTAGTTCCGGTTTCTGTTGTACCTGTAATTCAAAGGGCCAGCCTTGTCACACTGTGTCAGGCTGAATCTCCCCGAGAACTACGTTAAGGGTACACGTGTCTGTGGAGTGCTCAGCCACTTGCACGTTAATTTCACGAGCAGGCTGTTTTGTTGATCAACCGGAACCCTCGTCGTCGTAAGCGACAGAGTGTCAACAACAACAACATATATATAATTAGGGATATCCACAAACCAGGTTTCGGCTTTTGAGTATTTAACTCTGAACCTCGTCTGTGTGGACCACCAGTTTAAATCCGTGACTGTTCATGTTAGTCTCTGAGTGCGCAACTGGTTTTGTTTTGCGCCAAAAACAGAGCACACGGTGCATAAAAATTTATAAATGAAGCATGAATGTTTCATTTATAAATTTATATATATATATATATATATATGTATATATACATATATATTGTACTTCAGGATGGTCATTTTTTGCCAAATAAACACACGCACTATATTTTTTCACTCATTTATTACTGTTTTTATTATTATTATTATTAGTAGTAGTAGTAGTAGTAGTAGTAGTATTAGTATTATTATTAGTATTATTAGTATTATTATTATTATAATGTCTGTTCATTGACCGGAAATCTTTCGTCATGCATCTGTGACCGCTTCAGCGACACTTTTCGTTTCCGTGTGTGTTCTTGCTCCACTTCTAGTTTATCGTTAATTTATTTCAGTCATTTGACTGCGGTCATACACAGGCATCTCCTGGAATGTAATTATTTGATGAAGTTAACTACAGCACTTATTCTTTTTTTACTCTGGTACCAATTCTATCCGTCCTTCTGACAGAATCGCGGAGTTACGGGGAGTTTACACAAACCAACAAATGGTAGGGGATTGACGCAAGTAGTGTTGAAACGACTGAAATTAAAGGAGTAAATATCATAAGATAAATCTCAGGCTTGGACTGAATGTATACGTATTCCGCAAACAATCTATTTGACCTGCAATTTCACTTTGTATGAATAGTTTTCTTGTATAAGATACGTCATCCACAGAAAGACACTCTGTTAACCGGTATTCGCAGGAGCGCTTTCTGAGGATCCTTCTCCTCTCATTCCTCTTCTACATACCTTAGTAACCTCCCTCAGTCACTGAACCACCCAACTTATTTTCCTCAAATAATGGCCAGTCCCTTTCTCACTATCTCAACCATTAATTCTATACCATTCATACAAACTAACACAATAGACTGCCATTAATATGCTACCTACAACAACCTCCCCTCTTCCTCCTACTTTCCACCTCTTTTACTATAACTCCCTACTATTAACCCCTCCCTCCAGTTATTTTTTATCTTTTCTATTCTCTGTGACGAGGACCACAATAACACAACAGCGCCTTCACCATAACGGACAGTGGCGATACCACCACCTCCAGCGACGCCAATACCAGTAATCCGAGCTCCAACAACAACAATGTCGATGGCAGCAGCAACAACAACCACAAGAACAACAACTCTAGCAGGTACAGCACCGAAAACACACGCCCTCGGATGTTCCCGGAAATCTTTAAAGCAACGTCTCTCCAACCACGGGTCCTTCTTCAGAGTCCCGGAAAGGAGATACGTAACATCACAAGCTAGTCATGTCTGGCAACTAAGAGGCGATGGGATTCCATACTCGATCTCATGGAAAATTCTCGAGAACCCAGGCCTCTACATCAACGGGACGAAGAATTGCAAGTTATGCATATCTGAATGCGCGAGAATCCTAAAAGACTAATTTGAACGAGGAAACATCCTTAACTCCAGAACGGAGATTTTCGAGCCCTGTTTACATTTCAGGATGTTCCTGCCAGCTTTTTAGTCTCAATAAACTGGACAGCAGCAAATTTCTTTGACGATTAATCTAAATAAAACACACTATCAAATTACATAGTAAATACTAAATTAAGCATCCACACCTCTCTAACATTAGAGCAGACACTGGCTGTAAAGGGACGCATGATTCTGAAGACAAAACTACATTATCCAATACATTTCGTACATTATGCATCTTTTATTTTTTCGCTTTTATCGGGTTTCGATTATTAGACTGCGGCCATGCTGGGGTCATACTTCAAAAATTTTAGTCGCACTAATCAACCCCGGAGCCTATTTTCTTCTTAATACTAGTACTTATTCTACCGGCTTCTTTTGCCGAACGGGTAACTTACGGGGACATAAACACACCAATACCGGTTTTCAGTCAGTGGTGAAACACAGACACAAACACACGCACATGTTGGACGGGCTCCTTTCGATTTCCGTCGACCCGAGACTATAGTACAAGACACCTGCCCAAGATGCCCCGCAGTGGGAATGAACCCTGAAGAATGTGGTTGGGAAGCAAACGTCTTACCACACAGCAAGTAGTGGTTAAGTAGTGGTGGACAGCAGGTTAGGGGTAAATCAAGCATGAGGGAAAGAACGAAAGAAAGAAAATAAACAAAAGAAAATGGAAGGACAATACCCTAAGGAGTGGTAAGAATTTGGAAAAAATTTAAGGTAAGGGAATTAAGGTCAAGGTATTAAAGAAATATATCTATTCTACAGTATAAATAGAATAATACAATGAAGCACTGAATTACTAAGTTCAAAACTATAGGGAACAATAATAATTAGAACAAGATAAACATATCTAGTTAAAATAAGATATAAATTAATGTGGGGTGGTATTATTTATGAGTAGAACTATAATATTAATGGCCAAAATCCAAACAGAAAGAAAGGGGGGAAGAGAGAAGAGGAAAAAAGGGAGAGGAATAGAGATAGAAAAACAGGACTAAATTAAGAGAAGTAAAGCTAAGGTTTTCGAAAAAGTGATAGATAAGGGAGACTCAGAATAACTTAGAGAAAATGTAGGACTACTATCAGTGGGTCGGGGAAGGTTAAAATGTATTCTAAGTATATATTAAAAGTTATAACTTAAATAAAATAGTTATTAGTCAGAGAAATGAGAGAAACTAAAATAAAAAATTTAGCAAGATTTACTTTTTAAATATTTACTTTTTTAAATATTTAAAGGTGCGGGAGTATATATATATATATATATATATATATATATATATATATATATATATAAGTCAGTAAATAGTGGGGTTGTGTTAACTGCACGTGGAGAAATAATAGGAAAATGAAAAAAAGCCAGAATGCTGAACTGGAAGCATAATTTAATAAAGATTTTTTTCTAACCGGTTTTCATTGCGAAGTAGCAAATTATCAAAAAGGAGAATGAAGATGTTTTTTTACAAAGAAGTACAAAATGAAGAAAATAATATATAAAACAATAATATATAAAAAAATAAATATACTCATACATTATATTGTCTTTGAGCTTTTGTAGTTCAATAGTAGTTCATGTATAAATTGGTAGGAAAAATAAGGATGCATGAGGGTTGAGGGTTTTGTTAGGTTTAAAAAAAGGGGTTAAAAGTTTGTGTTAAGCAGGAAATGTGGTGTCAAAACAGGAAGTGTGTGTAAGGGGAGACAAATGTTTTTAGTTGGAGTTATGAACTCTTTTTTTCCAAACAGGAAGTTTGTGTCTGTTCATAGAGGAATAAGGTCACTGAGGGGTGTGTGTATTAAGAAATGGTTGGAATTTCTCTATGAAACGATTCTCCTTGTTGATTTTTTCTTGTGTGGAGATTCTGTCTTTACATTGATAGAAAGGGAATATAATGAATTTAGGGTTTTTGTTTCTGGCGCAAGAGTCTATGTGGCCACTGAGTGGAATTTGGCGGTATTGAGGGAGGTTTATTTGTTCCTTATGGACAGCTACTCTTCTACGTAATAGGAGGCTCGTCTGTCCGATATAGAAGTTTTGGCAACCTGCGCAAGTAAGGACATAAATGAGGTTACCCGAGGAACAAGAGAAATTGGTTTTAATTTTAAACTTTGTTCCTCGTTTGAAGGTAAATTCAGAGCCTTCAAGTAAGTAGGGGCAGGTGCCACAATTAGGGCGTTCACATTTTTTAACTGATGGGGGTGGAAGTGGTGTATGTAGTTTGGAATTGGTTAATAATGTTTTCAAAGATTTGTGTTGCCTTTTGCATTTAAGTACTTTGTGTGTATTAATGATATTGTTCATTTTCGGGTCTGTGGTGAGTAAGGGGAGGTTTTGTTTAATTGTGGTGAATGCTTCGATGTTATTGGGGTTATGGGTGGATATGTATGGAAGTATTTTGGGGTTGGGTGTGTTATTATGTTGGTTGGTTTTTAGTGTGTTTTTGTCAAGTTCCTTGGCACGTTTTATTCCAAGATCTATGAGTGTGGAGGGATATTGGCGTTGTAACAGTGTTTTTTTTAGATCTTGTAAGCGTATTTCTCGAGTGGTTGGGTCAGAGACAATGGTGCAAATTCTTTTAGCTAAATTAAAGGGGACATTTATCTTGGTGTGTTTTGGGTGGCATGAGCTAAAAAGGAGGTATTGTTGTGAGTCTGTAGGTTTGTGGTAGATGTCGGTTGTGATTTGGTTATTAGGTGTTTTTATAATTAAGAGATCAAGAAAAGGGCGATGATGTTTGCTGAATTCCATAGTGAATTGAATGTTGGGATGTATGTTATTAAGAATGGATTTGAATTCTAGAAGAATTCTAGAAGAATTCAAATATATTATTTTCTTCATTTTGTACTTCTTTGTAAAAAAACATCTTCATTCTCCTTCTTGATAATTTGCTATTTCGCAATGAAAACCGGTTAGAAAAAATCTTTATTAAATTATGCTTCCAGTTCAGCATTCTGGCTTTTTTTCATTTTCCTATATATATATATATATATATATATATATATATATATATATATATATATATATATATATATGTATATATATATATATATATATATATATATATATATATATATATATACATGTATATATATATACATGTATATATATATTTGGGCAAGTGTCTTCTACTGTACCCTCGGACCGACCAAAGCCTTGTAAGTGGGGTTTGGTAGACGGAAACTGAAAGAAACCTGTGGTTTATATATATATATATATATATATATATATATATATATATATATATATATATATATATGTGTGTGTGTGTGTGTGTGTGTGTGTGTGACCTGGAAAATAGGCCATCTAGCAAATCAGTTTCATATATGAGTTCATATTCTTCAGCTATTAGTAAAATAATACCGAAGCATTGTGGTGTTATCCATATCGTGTAAGAATATTGTAGCAATGCTCAAGGCGGCGAGGTGGCAGGATCGTTAGGACGCCAGGCGAAATGCTTAGCGATATTTCGTCCGTATTTACGTTCTGAGTTCGAATTCTGCTGAGGCTGACTTTGCTTTTCATCATTTCGGTGGTGGTAATGTAAGTACCAATTGAACTCTAGGGTCCAACTTACTGGACTTGTGCCATAATTTGAAACTAATATGTAGCAACACTCCGCTGATATAATACAATTGCAGACTTATGTAACAGAACAAATTGCTCACTCCATCCTTCTTGTTAATACTTACACACACACACACACACACTCTCTCTCTCTCTCTCTCTCTCTCTCTCACCCTCAATATACATAAATATATATAATTTTGTATTTGGTTATACACTTTGTAGCACACTGTTTAAAGCCCGCTCACAGTGTGGAGATATACGCAATTAGGTTTAGTACAGGAATCCCTTCATGTCCATAGAGTATATAAAAATACGAGGAAAGGAAAACAGTTTTCACAGAACTTTTTATTCACTACGTTATTCACTACGATCGTTTCGACCTGTCGCGTAGTATTACAGAAATAAGCGAAACGACAAATAAAAAACGAGGTACTTTTGACAAGTTACCTAAGGAGAAATGATCTGCGAGGTACCAGAGCTCGATGGGTCAAAACGATGGTAGTGAATAAAAAGTTTCTTGAATTCTATTTCTTTTCCCTCATATATATAGAAAGAGACATAGGCCGACAGACAAATGAGTTGAAATATAATACAGATACACTAACATTATTACCTTCGGGGTGATATATAAACATTTATATACATATGTTTACATTTCTTAATTTTCTTTGCATTTGGTTGCATTTGTTTACATTTCGCAGCATGATGAAAATTGCAGGCCATCTTGCAAAGAATCTAAACAGTGATGTGTAGTCAGTAAGCAATAAATAAACGGAAAGGCAGAAAAACAGACAGACAGACAGAAAAAAGGGGAAAAGTAACAGTTATAGAGTCAGATAGACTGCTCACTGGGACGATGGTTGGAAGCATAGATGAAAGGAAAGATAATCGGAGAAAACAATGCATTTACATATGATATACGACAATTGGCTTTAACTAACACCCTATTCTTGTAGTAAAACTTAGAATTAAGCATACATATACATATGAACACAAAGACACTTGTATGTACGTATGCACATATATATATATATATATATATATATATATATATATATATATATATATATATATATATATATAGGAAGAGTTCACGAAAAAAACAACAGACGGAGACAGGTGGTGTAGACAGCAAATGGATGTATTAGTATAACACTCGGGAATAGAGAAAGTCTTTAACGTTTCGAGCCTACACTCTTAAACAGAAAGAAACAAGGAGAGAAAAAAATGTGTGTAGTGGTCAGCGATCTATCATATATATATATATATATATATATATATATATATATATATATTTATATATATATATATATATATATATATATATATATATATATATATATATATATATATATAGAGAGAGAGAGAGAGAGAGAGAGAGAGAGAGAGAGAGATACATAAATAAATACTTACATACATCATTTTTAGCTTCTTTTAATTGTTTCAGACATTAAACTCCAGCCATGCTGAGGCACCGCCTTGAAGATGTTTTGAAATCGAATTCATCGACCTCAGGACTTACTTTATAAAGCCTGGTACTTATTTTGTCGGCCTCATTTGCCGAACCTCTATGTTACGCAGAGGCAAAAACACCAGTACTGGTCGTCAAGCGATGGCTGGGAGACAATCACAGACATACACACACACACACACACAAACACATATATATATATATAAATATATATATATATATATATATATATATATATATATATATATATATATATATATATATATATATATATATATATATATATATATATATATAAGAATAAGGGCAGGGAATCGTCAATTAATAATAGAATTAATAATTAACAATTTTGCCAAGTAGTTCAGTATGAAAAAACCTTTATCGGTAAAACCATTTATCATCATAAATATACAGGGATTGGCATTGGAGAAGCAACTCAATGCTAATCCCTGTATATCTATATTATATATATATATATATATATATATATATATATATATATATACTTTAGTTACTGTCTACCAAATCCACTCACATGGTTTGGGTCTTCCCGAGGCTATAACAGAGGGCACTTGCCCAAGATAGGATTGAACCCGGAACCATGTTGTGAAACAAGCTTTTTACCACATAGCCACGGCTGCGCCTAATGTAACTACACGTTGACTGTTAGCGATATTTTTTCCTCCTTCCTTTTCGTTTGGACTTTCCTATGTCTCATATTTCCGAAGAAGAGCTGTGCTTGAAACGTAAAACAACCACTCTTTCTTTCCTTGAGTATCTTATTAATACTTAGCATGTGCTACGTGATCGCGCTATTGTTTTTAAGATCTGTCATTTAATCAATCAATCATATATAACATATATATATATATATATATATATATATATATATATATATATATATATATATATATATATATATATATACAAAATGGGACAAGAATGCAAAACATCGAGACAGGTGATACAAGAAAGGGCCAACAAAACCTCCAGATAGACGATACAAAGAAAACAAGGACGGGTTATTTGGAGTCTTCTTTCCTCAGTCAAGTTCTAGATTAACTTTGCAATTCTGGCCGGTTATACTCTAGATTGCTCCAATCAGTCCAGCCCCAAGGAAAACCTAAACTAAGAGCATTAGATTCCTTGGAAGAAAGCAGCAAATGTATACGAAATATATATATATATATATATGCACACATTCAAAGGCAGACATGGAGACATGCTCACGTGTAGAATAAGGTACATAAACGCAAATAACTATTAATAGTGAGATATGCATGTACACATTTGTATATATATATGTGTGTATGTGGTGTGTGTGTGCGTGTGTGTGTGTGTATGTATGTATATGTGTGTATATAATGTATAGTTATATGCACTTGCATCTCTGTACAGGCGTATATTTTTGAAGTATGCATACGTGTATGTATATCTTTATGTAGCAAATATTTTGCTGCTTCTCCATACACTGGCTGGATGACTTACTAAAATGGTGTCGTGCTACACAACGTTTCATCTGTTATTGTGTATTTTGTTCTTTTGATAGATACAAGCAACACCATTTATGCGAGAAATGTCGATTGTTTCAGTTACCTGTTAATTTCCTTTTCTTAATTTGTCTCTTTCTCTTTTTCCTTTCTTTTCTACATTATAACCTCTTTCTCTGACTGTCAAAGTATGAATTTACGCACATTTGTGTGTGTGTGTGTTTATTTGTGTGTATATACATGTATGCGTGAGTATTTGTATGACTGTGTATGCGTTTATCTCTCTTTCTCTCTCTCTCTCTCTCTCTATATATATATATATACATATATATATATATATATATATATATACATATATATATATATATATATATATATATACATATATATATATATATATATATATATATATAGAGAGAGAGAGAGAGAGAGAGAGAGAGAGAAAGAGAGATAGATAGATAGATAGATAGATAGATAGATAGATAGATAGATATATAGATATGCATCACATCTATGCTTTTGCTCACGCATACATGCGCACACATACACACATACGTCTGTGTGTTTGCATATACATATGTGTGTGTATAGGAAATGAAAGAGCTACAATGAGAGAGAGAGGGGACTAAGAAGAGGGAATAGGGGAAGATTAAATCATAGAAGTCGACGAGATTAAAAAAATGCAAGAGAGATGTCAGATTAACAGAGACAATGAAAGTAAATGGAGTGCAAGCGCTTGAAAATTCCTTCAAAATTCTACACTTCATATTTATAAGTACATAAACATTTTATGACAGGACTGCACAAGTTTTTAGCCAGCTAAATATGTGCACGTGTGTGTTTCTGTGTCTGGGAGTGGGTGTTTCAGTTAACATTGTAATATGTATACACACATTCATATATGTATAAATACACATAAATGTAAATATTTAAACACATGGATAAAACACGCATACACACATATACACATATGCTCACATACGACCGTACACATGCACTCACATATAATACATATATATATACATAATTTATTTATGAAAATATACATTTGATATATATATATATATATATATATATATATATATATATATATACGACGGCCTTCTTTCAGTTTCTGTCCACCAAATCCACGCACAAGACCTCGGTCGGACTGAGGTTGTAGTATAAGACACTTGCTCATGCTGCCACGCAGTGGGACTGAACTCGAAACCATGTGGTTAGGAAGCAAGCTTCTTACCATGCAGCCACTTCTCAAACACTCATAAAGACCAGTACAAGCACAAACATACATAATAGAAGCATACCCACTCGCGCACACAGATGCATACGACCACAACTTAAAGACATCACTTCAATTCTTCATTGGTGACACACTTTTAGAATGTGTTTTAAAAAAAGACACATAACCCAATCACTTTTACTTGACATGTGCACATGCAAATTTCGCCTATTTTCTTAGTATTTTATCTGAATTGTGGTGAAGCAAATTTATGCAAATGACATCACTTGGAGCTGTGTCTTAATTATTTGCTTCAAAATTTTCATCGCGTTTATGCATAAACACTTTGAACTGAGATAACATTGCGATCAAATGTTTCAATGATGCCAAAAGCTATGCATCCCTGGCGTATGGTTCCTCAAGTTTTTGTAATGCTTGTTTATCATACTATTATTATTAGTGGCACATACAACCCCCCCACCCCCCCACACACACACACTCCATTAATCGGAAGAGAGAGGAAGGAGAGAGGGGAGAAAGAATTACAACGTAATGCAAACAGGCATATTTATGCGATATATATTTATACACACACCTGTAAATATATATAATTTAGTTATTGCAGTTTGCTATTAATACTGATGTGTTATTAAAGTTAGTCTTTAATCCTGCCTATAAATTGATTGATTGAAATAATGTGGTTATTAAAGCTTTTACTTTTATATTATACTACGGAAGACGGTAAGGATTATAAATTTGTATAACTTAATAGAGTTGTCGTTGTTTAGTTACGTATGTAGGAGTGGTTGTAATTTACTTATTGAATTTATTTCTCCCTACGGTTGTACATAGGGTAATTGTGTTTGAAAGTTGTGGTTTCTTTGGTTTGTTTGTTCCCAAACAACACTAATTTTAGTGCTATTGACACCACCGGATTGAATGGGACTGCCTAGATGTTGAAACCATAATGATATCCGTCGGGCAGCTGATGATGGAGGTATGTTGGATTGTTGATATGGCCGTGGAATAGTATTATAACACATCCTTTTGATATATATATATATATATATATATATATATATATATATATATATATATATATATATATATATATATATATATACATAAATATACACACACATGCATACATATATATATGTATATGCATGTGTACATATATGTATACATATATATATATGTATATGTATATATGTATACACACACATATAGAGACAGAGCGAGGGGGTGAGAGATAGTGAGAGAGAGAGGGTGAATTGAGTGAGCTCTTTTATTACATCATTTTACAATTCCTTCAATTGTAATTCGATCTCATGAACACTGCTCTATTATGCAAGAATACATGTAACAATATATTTATGAGGTTTCGAACTCAACTCATCAGAATTATATAATAACGTTCATTTGAGTTGGAACGTGAAATATCAATAATTTATAACTATACAGTGTTGGGCGTGTTTACATATTACAAGTGAGTCAAAGCAAAACATACCACTGGTTAGATAGTCAGTAAAAATATGTCAAAGAACCAATTCTTATGTTTTCTAGGGTATATCATATGTTATGGGCCTGTTAACACTTTGAATCTCAAAAATGTAAATTGATTTAATTAAAGTATTTGCCCACTGTATTTTCCATGTTTCTCATGGTATAAACTGTGTATTTTTGTGTATTTTCAGGCATGTATTTGTCTAATACAATTTCTGGGTAACCGTCTGTATGATAGTCTGTAGCTGTGGATGAGCTTAATAACGTAACCTTCAGGGTTAACAACCGAATAAAGGCATTATTATGTTAAATGGTAGGTGAATGTCTCAAGAATGTTCCGAGTGAATGAACCTATTCTAATCATGCGCCTGCTGACATAGTGGGCAGGGTGCTTAACTTGGTAGTCAGGACTGTCGTGAATTTGTAGGATTTCCACAAGCATGCCTAGGAGTTCTCCCTCTTTTGGGTAATTGTGTTGTTATAATAGATTGTTTTTCATTCCCACATTCTATTCGTCCTGTGCTGCCCAAAATATTCTCACAATTCACTGATCCAACTCCCGAACTATACGGTCGTTATATAGATGATTATATCGGCGCGACAGCATTCTCCCGCGAACAACTGAACTCCTTCTTCTCCTTTGTCCTGCCCTCAAATTCTCCTGTACTATCTCTAACTCTTCCGTCGAATTTCTCGACATTTCTGTCAGCATACACAACTTCGCTCCCACTACTTCCATCCACTACAAACAAACTGACTAACACTCCTACCTTAGCTTCTCCTACCGTACCCACACCAAGCACTCCATCCCCTATTCCCAATTCCTCCGTCTACGCAGGCTCTACAGCGATGACCATGGCTTTGAGACTCATTCTCAACTCATGGCTCGGCACTTCATCCTATGTGGTTATCGCCTCACCATTATCCACACTGCCCTTGTCCGAGCGCGATCTGTGGGCTGTGCCTCCACTCTTTCTCCTCGCACCTGCCCCACCCTTACCCTCTCCCGTTTCCCCGTCACCTACCACCCCACCAACTCCTCCAACGCACTATTTTCCGAGCCTTCCGTCCCTCCACCTCGCACATCTTTAACCTATCCCTTCCCTCCTTCGAACGAACCCATAACCTGCATGACTTCCTGGGCTACAGTTTTCTTCCCTCCCCACCTCTCTGGCTGGCTCCTTCCTCTGCTCCTACCCACGCTGTCACACTTAGCCCTACCTCTCCAATACCACCATCCTCACAGGCACCCATCACCGTCCCTATCACGTCACCTACTCCTTTATCTGCACCTCTAGTAATGTCATTTACAGTATATTCTGCTCTCTCTGTCCTTCCCTGTACATTGGTCAAACGGGACACCACTTGGCTGACCGTTTCGCCGAGCGCCTCCGAGATATCAGACTCCGCAATGACACCCCCACTCACGCGCCATTTCCTCTCTACCGGTCACTCCCTACTACATCTACCTGTGTTCGGACTGTATCTGCACAGGAGCCACCCAGACTCTCGCCTTCGCCGTGGAGAGGAATTAATCTTCTTTCTTCGTTCCTTTGCGCCACATGGGTTCAACTCACCTCGTCTCTTGATCTGACACCAATCTCACCTCAAATCTTCATTTGACACCTACCCCACACGAATTCCGACTCCCTTTCCACATTCAACTAACCCCTCCACCTACTCACCTGCATACAGCCCACCTCAGTACCCTCATCCACACGCACCACTATACAAACATCCAAACACACTGCTCAACTCACCACTCACTTCACACACCATTACACGCACACACACCCACCACACTTTCCCACTTCACACACATTAGCACTGACCACTTCTCAGCACCTATACACATCATCAATAGCGTCATCACACATACCACGATGCGAGCAGCCACAAACTGTTTAACTCAGTACACATACCACACACCATCATGCGCACTGCCAAACCGACACAAGCACCTAACATCTGAACATAGACAATATATACACATACAGCTACACTCATGAACACACGTAACACACATAGTCAAAGATAACTTTCGCCCACATATAAACACAATAAGCTAGCACACTTGTCACAGAGACACACATATGCACATGTACACACATCAACTGCTACACACAACACACACACACACGTTACACACGTGCACACGCACACACACACACTTCAAACTTACTCACCCCATACAAACATACACACTTACAAACGCACACAGCATTCTCGCATACATACTCATGTATGCGCATCTTAGCTTGTTGGGATCACCACTACCATTATTATCTCCCTTTCATTCAACCGCTTTTTTCCAATCTTTCGCCATGCTGGACCACTGAACCCTACACATTTTTTTAAAATTATTTGTATTTATTTCCTCTTATTCCTTTCTTTCGAAGAGCGTAGGCTCCAAACGTAAAAACTTTTCCATTTCCCCAACTAATACACTTCCTTGTTGTTCCTACAGCTGTCTTCGTCTTTCGTTTTTATAAATTTGAACTATATATGTATATACACACACACACACACACACACACACACACACACACACACACACACACACATACACACACACACACACACACGTATATAAATATACATGTGCATTTGGATACACACGCACAGGATAAAGTAACTATGAAAAGGCCTTATTTCGACAACTCTTTTGCCCTAGGAGGAAGCACTAGTTATCCAGGAACCAAACTTTGCTCTGCATATCTTTCATTTTAGGAAAAGATAGTGGTACTAGGAAATGCACTCGCCAAAACCACAATGAAATTTCACTGATGATTTCTTCTACAGTACATATATCATGGCAAGAGTGCTTGAGTTGTTCTTAAATACTGGTGAATGACGTGTGTCTGTGAAATACGCAAATACACGCCAATTCTTGCTTTTTTCATTCTTGAGGGCATGTATTAAGTGGAGCAAGGGAATTAGCTTTCAAAATATTCCTGTCACCCACGCAACGTCCTTCTCCATTGCAGCTGTTCTACATGAATAATAGTAATCGCGAAATGGACGACAGAAGATGGACGTCATATAATTTAACATATATGCCTATATTTAGAGTGAATGAATGTGGTTATTAAGCTTTCACTTTTATATTATACTATGGAAGACTATAAGGAATAAAATGTATGACTTAAAAGTTTGGTTTCTATTTAGTCAGATATTTAGGAGTTGGTTATTGATTTACTTATTGAATTTATTTATCGATAATGTTGTACATAGGGTAAATGTGTTTGAAAATTGTGGTTTCGTTGGTATGTTTGTTTCCAAACAACACTTCTTTTAGTGCTGTTGACACCACCGGATTGAATGGTACTGCCCAGGTGTCGAAACCATAATGATATCCGTGGGGCAGCTGATGATGGAGGTATGATGGATTGCTGGTATGGCTGGTTTTGTATATGTGGAATAGTATTATAACACACCCTTTTCATTATATATGTATATATATATATATATATATATATATATATATATATATATATATATATATATATATATATATATTTACATATAAATGTAAGATGCAGGGACCGAGGTGTAGGAAGGAAGTTAGCTACAAGCAATCCATAGTAAGTATAAAAAAGCAACCTTCAGGGAAAATAGTGGTTTGTTGATACGGAAGGTTGCGGATTTATTTTCGTATCGAAGAACGATAAGCTAAAACATTTTTTTTTATTCCACAGTAAGCGACCGGGGTTGCAGGGTGTGCGAATAAGAGTACAAGAGTTACAGAATGGAGTAGGTAAGATCCGGCTTACATACGCTTCATTGCGGGCTGAATCTCAGAAGCGGTAAAAATCCAAGCAAGGTGTATACTGCCAGCTACGATTCAGGCCAAGAATATCTTGACTAAATTAAAAGTTACATTGACGCAAGGATGTACATGTTAGCGCATGGAAGATTCAATCGGAATGTGATGAGAGCATAGTATGAGAGGAGTATATGAATCCAGGGATAAATGAGTGTTAGATTAAGAGGTAAAAAGGGGGAAAGAAAGAAAATATAAGGGAGTGAGAGGAAGGAGGGATTTCAGCAAGGTCAATTGAATGGTACATTTGTGTGTGTGTGTGTGTGTGTGTGTGGGCGTGTGTGTGTGTGTATTGTGTTCTGTGTGTGATGAAGAAAACACATAATAGAGAAGCAAGGCCGGAAAAAGCCGAAGAATCGAGCGGGCTTAACTAATGATGCAACGGAAATTGCCGTAGCTGACGTCAATATTGTGTATGTGTTGGCATTCCGTCGCTTACGACTTCGAGGGTTCCAGTTGATCCGATCAACGGAACAGCCTGCTCGTGAAATTAACGTGCAATTGGCTGAGCACTCCACAGACACGTGTACCCTTAACGTAGTTCTCAGGGATATTCAGCATGACACAGTGTGACAAGTTTGACCCTTTGAATTACAGGCACAACAGAAATAGGAAGTAAGAGTGAGAGAAAGTTGTGGTGAAAGAATACAGCAGGGTTCGCCACCATCCCCTGCCAGAGCCTCGTGGAGCTTTAGGTGTTTTCGCTCAATAAACACTCACAACGCCTGGGAATCGAAACGGCGATCCTATGACCGCCAGTCCGCTGCCCTAACCACTGGGCCATTGCGCCTCCACGACGTCAATATTAAGAATTCTCGATCATCGTTTTTGGAACGATTCAATTATTGTTTGTGTATATGTTTTCATTCATGTGAGTTAACCACAGCATTAGAATATTTTAGCTCTTATTTCTAGCAATGTAGGAGTTTCTTAACATCCAAGTCATATTTGGTGACAATTATAATTCTCCTTTTTGGTGAAACATTGCCATGTGCGGTTTATATTAATTTTATGTATACACATCAGCGAATCACTAAATCATCCATTAACTTGGATGATGAAAACATATATACTCATAGAAAAACAAGTCCCGAAAAAGTCGAAGAATCGAACGGGTTTAACTGATGGGACAAGGGAAATTGCCGAAAATAGTTTCAGTATAAAGAATTCTGACAGACTGTAACAGACTGTTGATGAATAACAATAGGCATGAACGTATATACTAGCCTTTATATTTAATACTCAATATTTCATATATTCAATAAGATAATATATATATATATATATATATATATATATATATATATATATATATATATATATATAATAATATATACTTTTGTTATTTACACCACCTGTCCTCGTCTGTTGTTATTATTTGTATATTCTCCCATATATATATATATATATATATATATATATATATATATATATATATACATATATATATGTATATATATATATATATATATATATATATATATATATATATATATATATATATATATATATATATATATGCACATGTTTATGAATTCATTTTTCAAGATTCCTGATGTGAAATCGTGTGTTGAAACAGATATTTTTGTTTTTTGTTTTTTTTGCCGAATAAAGACACGCACTATATATTTTTTTCTTCTCTCGTTTACTACTTTTCTTATTTTATTATTTTAACTCATGTCCATTCTCCGGAAATCTTTCGTCACACATCTGTAACCTCTTCAGCTACACTTTTCGTTTTTGTGTGTGCTCTTGCTCCACTTATACTGTGTTTATTTGGCTAAAAAAATTACTATCCCAAAGTACAACAATGTCTGTTTCAACACGATTTCACTTCAGGAATCTTCCAAAACAAATTGATATATATATATATATATATATATATATATATATATATATATATATCCGAGCGAGAAAATTGTCAATAATTTGACATACTCTGGTATACTTATGTTACATTTGGCATCGGAAATACAGCGAGCCAACAATTGGTCCGTTGGCAACTGATAACAAACACCGCTATTGTTCACAAAACGCATGACGTATAGATAGATACTCACAAACAAACAAATTAGGTAAACGCTTGCCTATACACCCACCGCCACCAGCGACACATTCTTCATAAAAGCAAATCGTAGTGTTATGTCAACGAAATGTAAATGCACGTCATATTTGCAGCGAAGGAATCTAAATTGTATTATTCAGGTATGACATGGGATTGCACACATATGTATGGCATTTATTATTCCATCATCCGCATGGTATTTCTGAAGAAACGCATATTTAGATGAGTGTGGATATGTGTATCTTTATTTCTTTACAGGCATGTATGTGAATGTTTCTGCATTAACGTGTATGCGTGTACGTATATATACATACATACATACATATATATATATATATATATATATATATATATATATATATATATATATATATATATATATATATATATATATATATATATATATATATGTATATATATATATATATATATATATATATATATATATATATATATATATATATATATATATATGTATATGTATATGTATACATATGCGTATATATACGTACACACATATACTTATGTATATATATATGTATATGTATATATATATATATATATTTGTGTGTGTGTGTGTATGTATGTATATGTATATGTATATATGCACACACATACACACACAGTTCCGAACATGCAATATATGCATATGCATATGCATATATATTTTAGGGC
>NC_142947.1:31597535-31630035 GCF_046866305.1 Octopus bimaculoides | reverse complement strand
AAAAAATGTGCGTTTTAACGATTAACCTATAATTTCTAAATGTGTGGGTAAATGTCGGTGTGATCAACATCAAATAGAACCGCAATGAAAGCATCGATTAAAGAAGATCCCAGCATATATACACTGGCGTTCACTTCCTACCTTCCTACTTCAGTTCTGTCGATCATATAACATTTACAAGAATGTTGTATAAATGTTCATCAATATAACCTGTATTTTCTCATTAATTTGTTGTTGGTAGGAACAGAGGAATTTTAGCCGGAGTATACAAATACGTAGCTTTACATACTGTATAACTCGTTGGTGATTGATTATTGCATATATATTATGTCTTCTCTTTGACATTATATGTGTGCGTGCGTGTGTGTGTGTGTGTCTGTCGGTCTGTCTGTGAATGAATGTTTATGCATATATCTATCTATAAATATATATAATTATTAAAAATATGGCAAAAAATCATATATGCGACGCAGTAAATATTCTCTGCAGACATATTCCTGGAATTAGCGCGCCAAAACGAAGACTTTTGAATTTTATCATTAAGCTGTAATTACCAGAACCATATACACGCGCACCTATGGCGGTGGGCAACTTTGTATGGGGTTCTGATGATTATGGTTCCATTACAAATCAGGCTGAAGAGAAATAGACAGTCGGTAAGATTGTTAAATTTGAAACCGGTCCCTGTTTAAGAATGTTCCTTTTCGGTGATTTTAAACGTCTTGCCCGCTTACATTTTGGTATCACGCTATATTTCATGTTGAGAACAATTTAGGTCTTTTTAGACACAAGATGTGATCTATTTCTAGCACATTAAATGTCCACGTTAGTGGTCAACGTCATATATAAAAATATAAATATATATATATATATGTATATATATATATATATATATATATATATATATATATATATATATATATATATATATATATATATATATATATGCATATATAAATACATATATGTACATACCTACATATATATGTATATATACATGCATATATAGGTACAGGACATCAAGAAAACGTAGACAAAATGAGAATCGAGAACATAAAAAACAAAAACATAGAATACGAACTTTTTTTAGAACAACGAAAGAAACCAACAAACAGAGAAACGAGACAGGCAACATAAAGAACATTCCCTAAATCAAATGTCTCCTGTTTTATCTACTCCGCGTTTTGAAGGTAGGGACAAGAAGCGACTTCGTTAAAACATTCCTTCCCGCAAAGCAAATTAAATAAAATTTGGGATTTCCTGGCCTTCTCTTCATGCTCACTTTCCCTCCTCTTTCACTTCACCGTGTCTCTTTTATTTTTTCTCGCTCCTCCTTAATTCTTCTAATCCTCTGCCTCTACCTCTCTCTCTTCTATCCCTCTGCCTCTACCTCTCTCTCTTCTCTCCCCACGTGACCGGTGTTCGGCCAAGCCTGACATTTCTTTCTTGGTTCGACTACTATCCGTGCTACATCTATATTCCTCCCTGTGCCTGTCAAATCCTATGTCCTTGTCGTAAGGCTTTACTTCCACACACGCCAGCTTAATTTAATTCGTCCTTAGTCGAAAGACACCTGTTATTATGTCCTGTTAATTGCATTTGTATTTGTGTAACATTTCTCCGTTTTTTCTGTCCTTGTTTTCGTATACATTCGATGTTTTCTTCCAAAGAATCTAATGCTCTTAGCTTAGTTTTTCCTTTGGGCTGGCCAGATTGGAGCAATCTCGAGTATAACCAGCCGAAATTGCAAAGATAAACTGGAACTCGACTGAGGATAGAAAAGTCTGAATGACCCGTCCTTGTTTTCTTTGTATCGTCCCATTTTTGTATATTTTATATATAAAATATAGTGGCCTACGTACACTTTGGTCCCTTAGGTATATATGTACATATACATACACAGACACACACAAATATATATGTGTGCGTATATATATATATATATATGTGTGTGTGTGTGTGTGTGTGTGTGTGTGTGTGTGTGTGTGTGTGTGTCTTTGTACATACATATATACATACATATATAAGTGCAGTCACAAACTGATATGGAAAAAATATGTAGCGACTGTCATATAGTTTTCTTCCCATGCTAGTTATCTCTGGCGAACACATGATGTTCCATAACCGGGTTGTTATCAGACATCTCGTTTAATATCCAGTGTGAAACTTAATGTTAAGATCAGTCGTAATGAGTGTAGTTGATTCATATACTCACTCTATTCACAAACATAAGAGCGGATATTTTTTCCTGACTAGCAGATTCTTAAAGTACTATGCGTGTGGGGGGATGCGTGTATGTGTGTGCGTGGGTGCTTGTATGTGTGCGTTTGTGTGTGTGTTTGCGTGTGTGTGTGCACGCGCATGTGTGTGCAGTATATATGTTTGATAACGACAGTTGAAATTCCATGTCCGCCAAGTTAATTCCCACAGGGTCTCTAGGATAACGTTTTATTGAAAAATGTCCCCCCAGCGCTCGTCTTTGATGCTCCATCAACTTATTTCTAGAAATAAGCAAATGAAGCTTTAAAAATAACTCTAATGGACGCTGCAAAGCATAGCAGAATGTACGGTAAAAAAACGTGACCCCTCCATGAGAGCAACAGATACATCAGAAACACTTACATACATACGCATATATATATATATATATATATATATATATATATATATATATATATATATATATATATATATGTATGTATGTATGTATGTATGTATGATTATATATATATATACATATATATAGATATGTATGTATGTATGTATATATATATTTGTACATATATATATATATATATATATATATATATATATATATATATATATATATATGTATATATATATATATATATATATATATATATATATATATATATATATATATATATATATATATATATATATATGTATGTATATATACCGAGCTATATACATATATACACATACACATTTTTCATATATATATATATAAATATATGTATATATATTCATGCATTTACGTATATTTATACATATACATACATATATATGGTGGGGGTGTATAAGTGTGTGTGTGCGCGCGTGTGTGTGTGTATTTATGCACAGTTAATAATACACGTATTTACTTGCATGTATATGAGTGATTCTCTTATCCCAATGAGCTTTTATGAGTTATGAATGACTGAAGATCAAAGCATTTTTTTGAACAGGTTCTCATGATACGGGAAACTGTTAAAGCATGCATAAATGACTAGTTAACAGCTTTCCTTCAAAACGGTTCCTTCAGAAGATAGCAGAAATCTAAACCTAAAAGAATCATTGCCATTATCATTCCATCTAGTTATGCAAGGCCTCTCTGTACTTGCGAAATAGAAAAAGAAAATGGCTCTCATACTATATTTTGAAATACGACATTGATGCAATATCAATACAGTATTTTGTATATATCACGAAAGAATTGAGCAAAAAATACAAGGTAAACAATGTACTGGCTTGTTTCTTATTAACAGAATTTCTGTCACTTAGCTGAGTGCTTTAGTGTATTTTGCATGACTAGCAAACATGTCTTGTGTGTTTGTATATCTGACGGACATATACGGACTGTGATATATTATCGACTGCTATTTCCAGTAAACATTGGTGATACTATAAATAATACTATAGTTGAAGGAAGTAACACCGATTATAGTAGTAGGAGTAATGATAATAATAATGATAATGATAAATAATAACAATGATAGGAATATCAATAATATTAATAGTAGTAATGCTCCCGGTTGTAATTGTAGAGTTAGATCCTACTAACTGTTTTTAGGTCGATGTTTAATCCAAAACGTAATTTATAAATGTGCAATCGTAACTAAGGCTTGTAACTTTATAAATATAGGCGGTTCGATAAATATGAAAAAACGTATCAATAAGCATCTTTCATCTTTTAGACTCAAACATAAAGCCAATAGTACGTCCTTACTTTGCAGCATTTGGGAACTGGGAGAAATCGGGATCGGGTTTAGCCTTAAATGGGATATACTATGGAGAGCGCAGCCTTGTAGAAATAGTCGACACGTGTGTGAGCTGTGCTCTATGGAAACTTATGAGATTTTTAAGTATAGGGACAAGAACAACCTGATTAATAATAAAGTAGACCTAAGGGTATCATGCATGCATAGCGTCAGTCGTGCATTTAAGTATTTCGAAACTAACAAGTTGCCATACTTGAACTTTGATGGTGGGAATTAATTATTGGTGTCGTATCTGCTGTAAACTTACCTCTAGTATTAAATATAATAAAATCATTGGATATTATGTTATATGGTGAATTATATTGCATTGTATATGTTAAAAGTTATGTGTTATGGTATGTGGTGCGCTATATATAATACTATCCCATGATAAACCCTGCGTAGTTTGTCTGACTTCATCCTATTTTGGTGATTACACTATTTTGCTTTCTGTGATGTTCTACACTACTGACGTTATGTATATT
The DNA here is from genome assembly GCF_046866305.1 of Octopus bimaculoides. NCBI lineage: Eukaryota > Metazoa > Mollusca > Cephalopoda > Octopoda > Octopodidae > Octopus > Octopus bimaculoides. The sequence goes on along the minus strand of NC_142947.1, from coordinate 31,625,570 downwards.
TTTAGTGATTTTATGTAAGCAAGTCTCATTTCGACTAAATCATAAACCCCTTAGAAACTATAAAATCATCCTTTACAATAACAGCTGTAACATTACAACTTATAAAATCTGAATACTTTTAACTGCCCTCACTACCTCCATGCCTATCACCCCATCATTTCGGGTTTCCTTTATCTCTTCCTTATCTCTAATTTTAATCCCCTATCTCTTTATATATAGGTTATATGTATTTCTTATTATATTCTATAAATTCTTTTCATTTTGTTTTCTTATTTTGATATCCTTACGTATACCACTCTTATCTCTTATAAATGGTTATTTTTTTTTGTTCGTAAATAGATATTTTTCAGTTACTTAAGTCTATGCGAAATATTTATACTATATCCATATAAACGCATAAATGTTTCTGTATGTGTATATATGCATATTTGCACATATATATAAATGTATGTGTATGTGTATGCATCTTTGCATTTTTCTGATTCATGGCTTAATATTAATAGATAGCATGTATATCATTCCAGTTATTCCATAAGTAAGTGCCCTGAGCAGTCTCTATAGAAACCACCTAATAAGTAATTAATAAAGTACATGAATGAATATTAAACTGATTCTATGTAATCTTCCTTTTTAATGTTTATAATTGATATATACACGCATTTTACCTATTTTGGCTATGATATCATTTTTTTTTCCACTTTGCTTTGCATTTATGTACTTACATGTGTGTGTATGTAGTCTTTTATTTGTTTCAGTCATTTGACTGCGGCCATGCTAGAGCACCGCCTTTAGTCGAGCAAATCTCCCCCAGAACTTATTCTTTGTAAGCCTAATACTGCATCACTATATATATATATATATATATATATATATATATATATATATATATATATATACATATAGGTATATAGGTATGCATGCACAAATATATATATATATATATATATATATATATATATATATATATATATATATATATATATATATATATATATATATATATATATATATAGGGATCAGCATGAGATTGCTTCACCAACATACTGAAAATTTAGAAATAGCAGTCAAAGAACTACTAATTCTAAACTACAATTTTTTCACTAACGGATGGCGATATCTACGGCACACATAGAACAAAAACAGAAGAGAAAATAGAAACAAACTTGCCTTTTTAGTTAATCATGTACGACGTTTCGTGATTAAGAATATAAAATTCATTCTTTTCCACTCTTCAGCATGATGTACACAATAAATCTGAAAATGCACCTATACTCGTGTGTATTTGACCATGCGACATCAAAATCACATAAGAAAAATGCATTCACAAATTTATCGACCAGTGAGTTCCGCATTTCCCCTCAAGAATTTACCCCATGTGCGCCACAAATAATCCCGCAGAAAAAGGCTACAGTTTAACCATCCAATAGGAAATCATCAATATAGATACAGATAGAGGGCAGGGAATTGCCAATTAGTTAATAAAATTAATAATTAACAATTTTGCCAAGTAGTTCAGTATGCAAAAAAAACCTTTATCGGTAAAAACATTTATAATGCGGAACTCACTGGTCGATAAATTTGTGAATGCATTTTTCTTATGTGATTTTGATGTCGCATGGTCAAATACACACGAGTATAGGTGCATTTTCAGATTTATTGTGTACATCATGCTGAAGAGTGGAAAAGAATGAATTTTATATTCTTAATCACGAAACGTCGTACATGATTAACTAAAGGCAAGTTTGTTTTTATTTTCTCTTCTGTTTTTGTTCTATGTGTGCCGTAGATATCGCCATCCGTTAGTGAAAAAATTGTAGTTTAGAATTAGTAGTTCTTTGACTGCTATTTCTAAATTTTCAGTATATTGGTGAAGCAATCTCATGCTGATCCCTATATATTTTTAATTATAAATGTTTTTACCGATAAAGGTTTTTTTGCATACTGAACTACTAGGCAAAATTGTTAATTATTAATTTTATTAACTAATTGACAATTCCCTGCCCTATATCTATATATATATATATATATATATATATATATATATATATAGAGAGAGAGAGAGAGAGAGAGAGAGAGAGAGAGAGACATACGTACATACATATATATAGGCGCAGGAGTTCAGTACCACTGCGTGGCACATTGGGCAAGTGTCTTCTACTATGGCTTCGGGCTGACCAAAGCCTTGCGAGTGGAATTGGTAGACGGAAACTGAAAAAAAGGCCTGTGTCGTGTGTGTGTATATATATATATATACATATATATATATATATATATATATATATATATATATATATGATAAGATACTCAGAGATATGGATGGCTGTACATTTAAAGTTTTTTATTAATATGTTACATGTTTTTTATAAATCATAAATTAGTGTTTCACCTACTCTAACAGATTCTTCAGATTTAAATTTTTTTGAAGGTATTCGTCTCTTTTTATAGTATTATAATATAATACTATAAAAATAACATTATAAAAAGAGACGAATCCCGTCAAAAAAATTTAAACCTGAAGAATCTATTAGAGTAGATGAAAGCGCTGATATATGATGTATAGAAACATATGACATATTAATAAAAATCTGTAAATGCACAACTATCCAAACTTCTGAGTACCTTATTATTTTCTCTAATATATACTACCTGTACATCACCTCCAAACCTAATATATATATATATATATTTATATATATATTGATATATTTATATATATATATATATTCATATATTTATTTATATGTATATTGATATATATTTATATATGTACTAGCAGTATAGCCCGGCTTTGCCCAGGATTATGTTAGGATTATTAAGCTAATCAAGTTCTTTATTTCAAGCCAAATTAAGTAACATTGACATCAAATTTGGGCAGAATCAGTGTCGCGACGGGAGCGCATGGGTTGGGAGTTTGATCGGCAGAGGTGATCAGGTTACATATGCCAGCCCTTTGAAAGAACCAATCCCATTATCTAACCTCTCTCTACCCATGGGTTGGGAACCCTTCCAGCAAGGAAAATAGAATGCCCAAAAGGGCTCCCAATTCTCTGTCAGAAGCGGTTATGTTGAGATCACAACTAAGTCTTAAGTATATATATATATATATATATATATATATATATATATATATATATATGGGCAACACACACACACACCGCACGTACGTACAAGAATTTCATACATATTTTTTGTACGCATACATGTTTGTATGTGTGCGTGTGTGTTGCCCGTATATCAACAAAACACTTTTTTCATCGATGGAAAAAAAAAACAACAAAAGTCTTAAGAACATGCTCGTCGCTAGAAGAGGGACTTGACTCATGTTGTAAACATTGGTGCTTTTCTCCGACTTGAAAATTGTTAAAAGTTTTGGTTGAAAATTTATTTTTACTGCTATTCGCTGGTGCCTCTGGGAAAAATAAGATGACGAAAATGCAGCTAGGGTCATGACGAATGTCCCCCTAAATTTGGAGCGACATGCGTGCTAATTTGTGGACGTGCATAAATTACATTCACGTACACACACACACGCACACACATCCTGCCTTTTATATATGTACATATATATATATATATATATATATATATATATATATATATATATATATATATATATATATATATATATATATATATATATATATAAATATTTGTTTATATATACATATTTACATATATATATATATATATATATATATATATATATATATATATATGTAAATATATATATATATATGTATATAGGTATGTATGTATGTCCACCCCACCACCATCGCTTGACAATCGATCCGATGTAGGTGTGTTTAAGTCCCTATAACTTAGCGTTTCGGCAATTAGACCGATAGAATAAGTACTAGGCTTACAAAGAATAAGTCCTGGGGTCGATTTGTTCGACTAAAGGCGGTGCTCTAGCATGGCCACAGTCAAATGACAGAAGCAAATAAAAGAATAGATATATAGTTGAAATTTACAGAAAAACAAACCACGAAGACAGGTGTATAAACAACAAGCAGGTGTATCAGTTTGACGCTCGGGAAGGTGAGAAAGTCTTTTACGTTTCGAGCCTACGCTCTTCATTAGAAAGGAACACTAGGAAAGAAACAAAGAGAATAAAAAACCTCTGGAGTTAGCAGTCAGTCATGGCGACTGGTTGGACGAAAGTAGTCAGGCAGGAGAGCTAGGAAGAAGGGGAGATAATAAAGCACTGGTGATCCCAAAGCGCGCGTATGTGTGTGTGAGAATGTGTGTGCATGTGGATAGGGGTTAGTGACTTTGACATGTGGGTGTGTGCGTGTGTAAGTGTGTGTGCCTGTAATGTGTGTAATGTGTGATGGTGTAGGTGTTGGGAGGTAGCCAGTGCTAGTGTGTGGGGAGTGGGGTGGGGTGGTGTGATGTAATGTGGGGTGGTGTGATGTGGTTTTGGGTGGCGGTGTGTAGTGTGGTGTGGCAGTGTTGGTGGTGTGATGTGGTTTTGGGTGGCGGTGTGTAGTGTGGTGTGGCAGTGTTGGTGGTGGGGATGTGAGGGTAGGGTGTGGGTTTGGGGTTTGGGTTTGGGGTGAGGATGTGGGGGAGGGGCTGAGGATGTAAGGGAGGGACTGAGGATGTGGGAGTGGGATGCGTGGGGGTGGGATGGATAGAGGATATCAATCAAAGGACAAGGTAGATAGGACTGAAAAGAGAAAGCAGGAGTCAGAGCAAGAGAGAAGAGGTGGGTAGGAGTGAGGAGAGGAGGTAGGTATCGGGGCAAGCGAGAAGAGATAGGTAGGAGTGAAGAGAGGAGGTACGTGTCAGATGAAGAGAGGAGAGGAGGGGGAGTCAGATGAAGAGGGGAGGGGAGTTGAGTCCATGTGGCGCAAAGGAGCGAAAATAGAAGATTAATTCCTGTTCACGGTGAAGGAAAGTGTCTGGATGGCCTCTGTGCAAAGACAATCTGAACACAGACAGTTTGGGGAAGATGTGTAAGTGGAAGTGTCGGACTGGAGTCGCCGGAAAGCTCGGAGTATGGTGCGTTGGAGGAGCAGGATGGAGGGGTAGTAGGTGAGGGTAGACGCTCAAAGACGGGGCGAGTGTGAGGAGAGAGAGCAGAGGCACTATCCACGGAACGTGCTCTGGCAACGGCAGCGTGGAGTGGTATTGACACACACACGTATATATATATATATATATATATATATATATACATACACACAAAGTATAGGGGTTTAGTTCACAAGTGATCTAAACAATTAGGTACGCTAGGTAAGTGCTGTAACGGATTACTAGGTCTCCAAGGTTACAGCTGAGACATTAGTTACGGAGCCATTGCAGATTTCCGATGCAGCGGATATATAATTAACAATTATATATATATATTATTCTTGTTAAAGAATAATATATTTGTACTCTTCCAAATACATTGTGTAATCCATCAATTTAAGTGTTAGTATGTGTGTGTGCGTGTGTGTGTGTGGGCGCTAATTTCGGTGTGTGTGTGTGTGTGTGTGTGTGTATGTGTGGATTCTTTTATACATGTATGCATATGTATGTATGTATGTATGTATGTGTTGCCCATTGTTGTAAAGACCGTCGGAAAACAGACCATGGGGTAGCTTTTCTGGTCGTGATTATGATAAAGAATGATTGAGATTTAGCAAAAGAAAACTGGTAATATTTGTTGAAACTGAATATACAAAACACTTGAAAATTAAAACGTAGGTATTCGCTTTATCCTGCCACGTATCTTTCCATTTCCGTCACAGAATATATGTATAAAGTTTAGTGTCTATGGGGAGAGGGGGAGGAGGGGATTAAATTGAAGAGAAAGACAGAGACAAAGTGAGTGGAGATTAGATAGGTATACAAATTGATGAATTGTCTGATAACTAGATACTTAATATAGTTTTATGAATAGAAAAAAAAATGACATCACACTTCTGATACTATCCTTCGAGGCAATAACAACTGTTTTAAATTATCACACAGTGTGGTGATGGTCGTGGTAGCGTCGGCTGCGTCGGTTGTGGTGGTAGCGGCAGCAGTGGTGGTGGTGGTGGTGGTGGTGGTGGTGGTGGTGGTAAACTGCTGGAATAAACTCTTAACGTTTCAACGATTCTATCACTCTATACTGTGTTCTTTTATTGACACAAGGATAATAAATAATGGACAGGTTTCAGAAAATGTGGGTGGGAGTACTATCGGAATACAGTATATTAATGGAGGACCACTATCTGGAGTCATTCAAGGAACGCTACAAACTTAGAATTAAGTGCCCTTCCACTTGCCATTCTTCGGCTTACAGAGGCATATTCGTCGGGCTATACTCGTTGTTTTCGTCGGGCTATACTCGTTGTTTTCGTTGGGCTATACTCGTCGTTTTCAACCACTTTTTAACAAATTTACTGGAGTTCAGGATCTCCCTTTCCGCCCTCACAATCTTTTTTCCAGAGGAACTTCAAACAAATGGATGAGTGCTTTATAGAAAAGGTGTGCATTCTCAGTCCATTCCATCACGTCCAACATCACTCTTTCTTCTTCAAAGGAAGGCTCAGTGCCATTAGAATGGGATGAGCTAGTTGCTTGACTCGTCGTGCATGTGACAACAGCAATACAAAATCAGCAATACTTGGACACTTACTGATGACAGTGTCTGTTTCTTTATTGGACAGAAGGGCCCATACAAACAACACAAAACGTGTAGGGGATATATAACATAATATAATGAAAAAAAATATCATTTAAAATAGTTTTAAAATTTTGCACCGAAAGCCAACCTAAATAATACAAATATAAACACATCAACACTTTAGTGAGAAACTGCCACCTGGGTAAGATCAAGACACCCCATCTTTTGATTCTCATCTGCATCGATTATCTTTGGCAAGTTGAATACTCTTAAATTGCCAATTTCCTCTGCATTATCAGCCTTAACAAAGCCGCAAAGTTTTCCATATCCTATTAACCGTCTTCCACCAGCTATTGATATACCACAAAGTGGCTTTTACGAACTCTCTATCATCTCGTGTTGTTTGGTACTTTTTCTCGATTCACTCGAAAATCAGTACAGTATTTGATATGTCTTCTTTTAGGGCCACTATAAATTCAATTACATTGTGATTGTCTTTTCAAAATACTCTAAATTTCAGAAAGTATAAGTGGGCATGCACCTCTTTGAGGGACTTCTATCCTCTTTCCTACATTTTGACTAGACTAAGCCCGTTTTTCTAACAATTGTAATGATTTCTGACACTCTCTCAATCTCTTGCTCACAAGCTGCAAGACGATGGGTTGATGCAACAGCTCTTAGTCTCTACTCAGTCCTTCAGTTCTTTAGTCGTTCACCCTGGTGTTAGGGACGCAGAAAATGAGACGATTTCGTTTGCTTCCCCTCAGGTTACTTCCGGATCTGTGGCTGGTACTGCCCTGGAAACTGAGCCAGTTGCAATCAAATTCCTTGCTTCAGCGTCTTCTTGTTGCTTCAGCGTCTTCTTGTTGCTTCAGCTTCTGGTATTATATGCAGTCTTTGTTCTTTTCCTCTTCTGAGCAGAAGGCTCTCAAATAATAGTATTGTTGGACCTGGTAGTTGTTGGTGACTATGACGTTGTTGTTTTGTTTAATCCCCGCTCGATAATGACTAAACAAGAACCAATAACATCAATCTCCTTATCACGTGTTTTGAGTGTCATACTATTAGCCTCAGTTGTGAAACAAAATCGAAAACATAGTTGAAAATATTAATATAATGCAACAGACTATGAAATGAATAAGAATATTTATAAAACGTGGAATTTCTACGGATCCCGCTCGTAATTGCTATTATAATTATAAACAACTATTATAGCCATCAAAAGCCAACGAAGAAACTTTTACATGCTATCTTACCCTGCTAGAAATAAAGGGTAGTTCTTTCGAAGTGACATCCTTCTATTGTCTTAAAAACATGGGTTACATTGGATAATGTAACCATTGATATACAGTTTCAATATACGACAAGATGGTCAGGGATGGAACGTCTTTGCTTATGTAATTGCTTAGTCATTATCGAACGGAGATTTTGCACAGAAAGCCAGCCTAAATAATACAAATAGCTTGTACTGGTGGCAGTAAATTTTTTATTTCTACTATAGACACAAGGCCTGATATTTTGATGGACAGTGCTAGTCGATTACATCAACCTCGGTAATCAAATGGTACTTATTCTATTGACCTCGAGAGAATGAAAGGCGAAGTTGATCTCAGCGGAATTTCAAACTCGGGACGTAGAGCCGGAAGAAATGCCACTAACCATTTTGTCCGGCATGCTAATGATTCTGCCAACTCGCCGCCTTACTTGGTGGTTGTGATATTAAAAAAAAAGCAGTAAAACACATGAAGATACTGCCAACAGCAACAGTTGTGGGAGTTTTGCTTGTTTAGCCCCTGCTCTGCTAGCAGCCTGCAAACCATGTCACGACTATCGCGTCTAATTTTTAAGCAATGTGTTCTCCAGACTATTTCATTCAATGTATCCATTATTTAAAACGAAAGGATGTGGTTTCAGATGTGGTTTGAGAATAACTTGTTAATTTTTCTAGCACTTAGTTGTAGTCTCAGTGCCTATGTATCGTTAAATACTGACCATATACGTCGATATGATAGTGGCATAAAATATATTCAGATGCTGGTCTCAGATAAAATAGCTAATAGCACAACTTATCTTTAAGTATTGTGGGAGAAAGCGGAGTTGTAGGTGTGACAATTGTATAACATATACTGAAATTACTAGTCAATATGTGAACACAATGAGGTAGTGAGCTAGAGAAACTGTTAGCATGCTGGGCAAAATGCTTAGCGGTATTTTGTTTGTCTTCATGTCCTGAGTTGAAATTCCGCTGAGGCTGACTTTGCCTTTTGGGGTCGATAAAATAAGAACCAATCGACTTTGATGTATTCGATTTTGCCTCTCCCCGAAATTCCTGGCCTTGGGCCAAAATGTGAAACCGATATGTGAATACAGTAGTAGAAAATATAGTAAAACGATGTATGAAAGATAAAGTATTTACAAGAACATTATACAGTCAAGTATTGAAGATATATGTAGATATAATTATATAATTATCTGCAGTCAAACATTGACCACATATATAGATGCAGCAGTTAGTTGTGCTATATGTAGATATAAAAGTAAGGAGTACGATATACAATCAAACATGCAGCACATATGTAGATAAAATATTTAGTGGTAGAAAATACACGTATTAATAAAAAATTAGATAAAATAATAGTACAACATGCATTATGGGCAACGTATGTAGAGATTATGGTTATTAGTGCACATCACATCCAAATATTAATCATACATATTTGAATTTTTTTTTTTTTTTTTCATTTTTTAACACTGTGAATGACAGTCTTACAATTGGGAGGAATTTCCAGCTTCTGAAAATGTAAGGACTGAAGAAATTAAAACTCTCTTACCTTTCTTGTCTTTCCAGCCAGGGATTGTAATCCACACCAATATTGAAACGTCTGTATAATAAATCCTTAAAAGATGGGCGGCTCTTTTTCTTCTTTCGCACATTATGATTGCTTGGAATGTTCGAGAGTGATTTCATCACTTCTTTCTTGGTAAAATCATCGGCAGAAATGGATCGGTGATAAAAGTTTGCATCACTATTTTTATCATCTTCGGATCTTGAAGACATATGTGTGATATCACTGTATTGTCTTTGAATCGCTTTCGAATTTCTTATTCTAGCAGGTCGTTTTTGCATTGGTGGACATTGCTTACCCCAGAAGAAATTAGTTGAGATCACAGGACTTTCTGTTCTTACTTGGTATAAAGAAAAACTGCTCTTCAACTTAACGTTTACACGGTGGCCACCACTTGCCGTCACCTTCTCCTTTGTTTTCTCATCACTATTCTTTTCATAGCTTTTGTAGCTGTTGTTATTGCTTTCTGTGTGTATTTCGTTATCAAAAGGATCCCACAATAATTCAGAAGAGTGTGATGAAGAACTATTTATGAGTGGTCTTTTAGTGATAGAATCCTTTGCTTCCAATTCTTCTTTTCTGCTTCTCCTATGCCGTCTTAACGAATTCTTATGAATATTTCTTTCTCTACTTAAACTCGAGTTCGAATCAACAGTTTCAACACGTTTTCTTTCTAAGTTTTCTTCAATGTTCCACGGTAAATTACTACGAACGTCAACCCGGTCATATTCAACTTCCGGAAACTTCGCATCATTTCCGACCACATCCTTGGCATCATACAGATCTTTTCTAAAATACTCCCCATTATTTTGATTTAGGTTATTTTTAACACATGTTCCATCTCCATTATATTCGAGACCTACAACCGGATGAAAATCTTTCTCTTGCCAAAATGTGGGATTGCCTGGATTCACTTTCTTGTAAGACTGTAGACTTACTTTCTCTTTTGTTAGATTATCAAATTCTTTGGAATGACAGGGTAAATCTATGCTTCGACTGTGCCGCAGATTCAGAGGTAAAATATTCCACATAATATCTGAACATAGATCGTGTTTGTGTGTGGCACTAGCACCTAAGTGGTAGTCTGGATGGCAAACTACTCCAATACATCGTTTCTCTTTCTTGGTTAAAGATCTGTGAAAGTTTTCTTCGCCTGAAGACATTGTCAGTCAGTTAGCATAATCTGTGAATAGAGAAATAAATAATGATTTCTATTTTTCATTTACTTGTTTCAGTCATAAGATTGTGGCTATACTGGGACACCGCCTTGGAAAACTTTTAGCCAAATAAATAGCCCCCAGTACTTATGTTTTGTTAATCCTGGTATTTATTTTATCGGGTCTTTTGCCGAACCTTTAAGTTACGGGGACGTAAATACAACAACAACGGTTGTCCAGCGGTGGTGGGGGCACAAACACAGATATGAAGACACACATACACACTCAGACACATATACGACGAGTTTCTTTCCATTTCCATCTACCAAATCCACTCACATCACTTTGATCGGCCCGAGGCTCTAATAGAAGACACTTGCCCAAGGTACCAAGCTGTGAGACTGAAGCCGAAACTATGTGATTGGGAAGCAAGCTTCTTACCATACAGCTATGATGAGAAAAAAGCAACAGATTTGAGAGAAGAGAAATATATTTGAGCAAATCGATTCTAATGCATCACTCGTACTATTTATCGACCTCAGACGGGTGAAAAACATATATTGACTGAATACAAAACAACAACAGTTGAAATATCATTTTAGAAAACTAAACTTTAACAGCATTTTTAAATGTTAGAAAATCGACTGCAGATACTACAACGTTGTCATCTTCATCTGACATGGTGAGATCATTAAAATCTAGAATGATGCAAAAGCGAAAACTAGGGCAAAGATAAGTGAAAACGTACATGTCGATAACAATGGATAAAAATGATAAAAACTGCAAATACACAGTGCGATGAATAAATTGTCGTCTAAATTGCGCAAAAATGAAAATAACACTGACATCTCGTTTTAACAAGTGTATTTACCAAAATTACAAAAAACATTTTAAAATACTAAAGAGTAAATTTATACAAAACAAATCGTCATTGGCGTCAACCACGACCTCCAGACTCTCCTGCAACTCTTCTGGACAGGCTCCTTGTTTAAGTTGGTGAATGCTGCCATAATTTTTGAATTCAGTTCATCTTTGGTGTTACAAGACGTTTTGTTGGTCTCTTGCTCAACTGCGCCCTACACATAATGAGCAAAAAAAGGGTTGCAGTCTGGGGAGTTAGGCAGCCAGATGTTACGGGTGATGTGGTCGTAGAAATTGTCTGACAACCATAACTGAGTTCTCCTGCTTATATGGCATGGTGCAGAGTCCTGTTGCCAGATATATATGGTCTTCCAGCAGTTACCCTCTTGACCCAGGGCGGTACTACCCCCTCCAGACACTTGATGTAGGCCTCCGCATTAAGTGTGACCCGTGTGGGAAGATGAATGGAAGCATAACGCCGCCATCAATAGTGATTACACCAAATGTTTGAATTTTATCACTCTCGGTACATGTTTTGGGGACACGGCAAGCCAACGGTTGTTCTGTGTGTTCACCACCTGATCCTGGTAGAAATCTTTCTCGTCTGTGAAAAACCAAAGCATGTTCGGTTTGAGGGGATGCTTTAGTGTGTTCAAAAGCTTCGTAGCGCGATCTTTTCTCTTATCCTTGATGGCTTGGGATAAAAGTTGCCCCTTTTTCATCTTGTATGAGGAATACTGAATGTCTTCATGCACTACCTGCCATCAGTTCATCTTTGGTGTCACAAGAAGTTTTTTCGGTCTCTCGGTCAACTATACCCTACACATAATAATCAAGGGGTTAGGTGGACAGATGTTAGGGGTGATGTGATCGCAGAAATTGTCTGACAGCCATAACTGGGTTGTTCTGCTTGTGTGGAATGGTGCAGAATACTGATGCCAAACATAGTGTCTTCCAGCAGCTTCCCTCTTGACCCAGGGCAGCACTACCTCTTCCAGGCACTCGATATAGGCCTCTGCGTTAAGTCTGACGCTATGTGGGAAGATGAGTAGAGGCATAACGTCGCCATCACTAGTGATCACTCCAAACACCATGATGTAGACTGGAAACTCCCCGATGATGGAGCTGATTGACTTGGCCTGGATCTCACCAACAAATTCAGGAGTTCTTTTCTTAACAGAACGATCAGAGTTTTCCGAGCTGCCGTACCTTCGTAATCACCATTAGACTCATCCAACTCTTTCCGAATCCTTTCCACTGTCTTCATATTGACACCCAACACTCTGAAATGTTCGGATTGAAGCTTCCGGCACGAATGCCAAGCAGCACAGTAAGTCGTTTCCAAATTTCTGGCAGAGTGAATTGCGTCATGGCGCTGTTTTTTCTCACAGACGGTGCCCAATACTGTACTATGTAGTCAACAAAATCAAAAACAGACAATACACATGCACGAAATTGAAAATATGAATGGCAACAATTTGCCCATCGCACCCTTATATGAACAATTTCTCTGTTGTTCGGCAGTATGAAATAAAATAAGAACAGTTGTGCCGAGGAATTTGGCTGGAAAATGAACATCAATGTACAAAAAACAAATTTACAAGTGATTAGGAGACAATTAATGGCACAAGTTCTTCGGCTTAATATCTGTTATTACTGGAACTACTGGTATATAGATTGCAGCTACTAATAGAACTAGTGACAGACACCCATCTAAAAGAGCGCACTAGTATATCAATAAGAAACTTGATGGAAATGTTGACCTTCTGTGTAGAAACTACCTATTTCAATATGGACTCTGATATATATCGACAAGAAAAGGTTTTAGCTATGAGTTCGCCATTATCACCGATAATAGCCAATATATATATGGAATACTTTGAGAACTTGGCTTTAGGATCAACACCGCTAGAACAAATCCTATCTCTGCGATATGTTGATGACACATTTAGTCTCTGGCCCCACCAGGAAGATGTCCAAGTGTTGTTAGATCATGTGAACTTAATAAAACTATCCATACTGTTTACAATGGAAAAGGAAAAAGACAATCAGCTAGAATTCCTGGGCGTATTAATAACCCGCAACAAGTATGGATTCAGGACATCCGTATATCGCAAGCCGACCTTTACTGGACGATACCTCAACTTCAATTCCCACCATCTATACAGTGTAAAAAGAAGAATTGCTCAGTGCCTAAGACATCGATCAAAGAATATAAGTAGCGATCGTGATACCCACCACATAGAAACGATCAGTAACAATCTATTAAGGTACAACTACCCCCAAAACATACTATCTACTCCAATTATGAAGAAAAGTATGTCTACCCTATGTGAAAGGCCTCTCCGAAAAGATATACAAAAGATATACGGACCATATGACATCAGGACAGTATTCAAGAGTAATACAACACTTCGCAAATATCTCCTTCGGATAAAACCATCAATAGAAGAGAATATGACCAAAGACTGCGTGCACTCCATCCCATGCAGCTGTGATAGGTTATGCAAAGGCGAAACATGTCGCCCCTCAAAATAAGGGTAGACGAACATCGCAAAGCTGTGACACGGGGAGATATTGATAAATCAGGTATAGATGATCATGTATGGAAAAATGGAGATCACCTCCCCCTGTGGGATGAAATTAAAATAATAGACAAAGAACACCACTGGAAAATACGAAAGCTAAAAGAAGCAGCACATACACTAGGGCACAACAATCTCCTAAGCAGACTGAGTGCAGATATGAATAGCATATGAGAACCGGTATTAAGGAAGGATAGGAAAATATTAGATTTATAAGCCCTAAAATTCACTCCATAATTGCCCACAGACATATGGCGTAGTGGTTAAGAGCTCGGGCTAACCTCAAGATTCCGAGTACGATTCCAGGCAGTGACCTGAATAATAATAATAAAATCGAAAAATACCTCAGGAATGAGAACCCAGGTTCGAAATTTCCCCAAGACACCTGATGAAGGCTGGAGGGTATATCAGCCGAAACGTTGTGTTAATAACAAACAACATGAGGACAAATATCGTCAAATGTAAATAATGTACATAAATCCTGATTGATCTCTTAAATATAGAACTGTATTACATTTTCGTTGTTCTTGTTGCTTTGTTTTATATGAATCAGAAAGTTGGACGTTTCACTGTGAATCGTATTTATGAATAGCAATGATATTTATCATGTTCATGTACGGGTATGTATTTTATACAACGCTACTTCGTGCAACCCTGTTATTCAGTCCGTCTTCACCAAACTTTGCGCACCTCAACAAGTTTACTTTTGGCTGTTTTTATGCATCAGAACTATTATTGTGAACAACGAAATCGATATTCGTAGCTAATTGCACGTAACGAAGAAGTGCGTACGTCCTACGATCGGCTGTCGCTATCTGTAGCCTAATGTGTTTCCACGCGTCTATAAGGAGAAATTTTCTTCCAAGGCTGTATTCACGGCAAATGTTTTTTTTCTCTTTCGAGTATACGCACACACACACACACGCACACACGCACAAATACATACAGACATATATATATATATATATATATATATATATATATATATATATATATCATATCATAAGTGATAAAATCCTAGTGCAAGCATGAATATATAGTCACAAATAATACACAGAAAGATCACCCTCATGAGGTTGAAGTAGCCCAGAGATGAAAGTGTCAGCTAAAAGAACTATGGAAATCGAGTGCATAGCGAAGAAGAATGACTGACAAACAATAAAAGACACAGAGACATTTTTTATATGTAAATATACGATTTACAAGATGTACACAGGCCTAGTCTCTACAGCTCTTTCATCTGATTCATGAATAGTTAATATGACAATGCATATCTTGCTAGCAGGTGCAATACTGAGGCAGTATTAATCATACTAATTGATACTAGTCACGAAACATTTGAAACAGCTGTAAAAACAAGAGCTACTAACATTATGTGAATAGTATATTTTTAGTATAAATTTTTCATATAAGTATAATTCTTTGCACCTTTTATTGAAAGTCCGTCATTCTTATACAGAAATAAATAAATATATATTTATATATATATATATATATATATATATATATATATATATATATATATATATATATATATATATATATATATATATATATATATATATATATATATATACTCTTTTACTTGTTTCAGTCATTTGACTGTGGCCATGCTGGAGCACCGCCTTTAGTCGAGCTAATCGACCCCAGGACTTATTCTTTGTAAGCCTAGTACTTATTCTATCGGTCTCTTTTTGCCGAACCGCTAAGTTACGGGGACGTAAACACACCAGCAAAGGTTGTCAAGCGATGGTGGAGGGACAAACACAGACACGCAAACACACATACACATATATATATATATACATATATACGACGGGCTTCTTTCAGTTTCCGTCTACCAAATCCACTCACAAGACTTTGGTCGGCCCAAGGCTATATAGTAGAAGACACTTGCCCAAGGTGCCACGCAGTGGGACTGAACCCGGAACCATGTGGTTGGTAAGCAAGCTACTTACCACGCAGCCACTCCATCCTATTTCTCTTTTTAATTTGGAGTTTATTTTGATCAGCCACCTGATTGATAGTAAAGTTAGGAAGGAAAGCATTGTTTTTTCCTGTTTGTCATCCTTTAAGCCTTACGTTCTTGCAGAGATTTATTAAACCAGATAACGGGATAATTTATTGCTTATGAGTTAATGAGTTGCATTCTCTCCTCAAGAACCCAAGTTCAGCTATACTTTAGTGGTGGAGGTGGTGGTGGTGGTTTCAGTAGTTTTCATGTTGGTGATGCTTTCTTATTGTTGTTGTTGGTGGTGGTGTTGGGGGTAGTGGCGATGGAAGTGACGGTGGTGTTAGTGATGGAGGTGTATGTGATAGCTGCAATGACAGCTATTATAGTTGTTATTGTTGTAATCGTATATATTTAATGTTGTTGTTATTGTTGCTCTTAAGGCGTTTATTACTATTTTACTAAAATCGTATTTACTAATGTGGCTTCTAAATCAACTTGATGTGATATCAGAGTCAGATTGTGTATGCATGTGTGAGAGAGAGAGAAAGAGAGAGAGAA
Source organism: Octopus bimaculoides (assembly GCF_046866305.1). Lineage (NCBI taxonomy): Eukaryota > Metazoa > Mollusca > Cephalopoda > Octopoda > Octopodidae > Octopus > Octopus bimaculoides. The sequence goes on along the minus strand of NC_142947.1, from coordinate 31,609,008 downwards.
TATGAGAGAGAGAGAGAGAGCAAGAGAGAGAGTGAGGAAGAGCGAGTTAGGGTGAGAGAGAGATACAGAGACAGTGTCTTCAGATATGTCTGTATGTCTTGTGTTTGTTATACATTTGTCTAATCTGTTCTTTGTGAGTGCGTGGTTGTATGTAGTATGTTACATGCTTGCAATATAATTGTAAATAATCTGCTACGTATTTTGCATTCTGTTTGTGTGTGTGTATATGTGTGTGTTTTTGTACATATTCGTCTTATCTGTGTTTTCAGTATGAGCATGTATGCGTTGTGTATGATACATTTGTGCCTGTCTGTGTTACGTTTATGTATAAAACGTTTTGCGTGTGTTTCATTGCGTGTATATATTTGTGTCTAAACTGTGTATGGGGTTATGTGTATCTGAATATGTTTGCTTATGTGTTTGTATATGTCTCTTATAATATGCTTCTGTGCATATGTGCATGTGTCTGTGGATTTGTGCATGCTCGTGTGTGTAGATTTGCGTAACAATGTGTGCGATGATGTGTTTGCATGTATTTGTTGTATGTTTGTAATATTTAGGTCAAGTCTGTTTTATATGCACATGTATAAATGGACGCAGACATAACTTCGTGATTAGAAACTTCTATTTTGCAATCACGAAACCTCAGTTTCGATCCCATAGGGTGGCATCTTATACAAGTGACTTAACAACACCTACGCTTGACTCAGATCGTATTTTGCTGACAGAAACTGAAGCGACATTTCGCCCGTCTTTACCTCTGAGTTCAAATTCCGCTGAGGTCGATTTTGCCCTTCATCCCATCGTGGTCCATAATATACGTACCAGTTGAGCACTGATGTTGCTGTAATCGATTTACCTCTACCCCAAAATTGCTCACCGTGTACCTAAATTTAAAACCTTTATTATCCTCACAATGTCATAGAAATGTATGAAAAACGAAATCATTAACACGGAAAACGAAATGCAATAAACATACGTGTTGTATAAAATATGCTCCACACAAACACGGCCTCTGTGAAAAACGTAATCAATCACACGAAAGACGACGTGTAATAAAAATTGTAATATACAAAATCAGTTCCACGTAAAACGAAATGCAATAAAAATACGCGGTGAATGGAAAACAGTATGCAATAAAAATCGGTTTATGCGTAAAACGAAATCCCATGAACGAGAGACAAAATGCGCTAACTGTATAAATTATTTGGAAAGCGACATAAGTCGTGCGAAAAGCCAACTGCATTAAAAATAGTTATATAAAAGAAACAAATTTAATTAAAATACGTTTATGATCATATGTAATTGTACATGACATAGTAACATAATTTCATTTAAGCCAACGCGGGAGCCACTGTGTGTTAGCTCAGCCTGACATAAACATCAGCAAAACCTCCCTAAATCACAGCATACCGTTTTAGAAAAAAGGTACTAAAAGGTACTAAAAGTAATGTTGTCATAGATACACTGTAACTGAATAAAACAGACCAATTTACAATACCTTTGATCAAAAGTCTGTCCTGTGGCGAAGCAACAACACAATTGCTTTTTAGATATTGGTGTTAAGGATTAGTCAGTATTGATTACTAGAGCAGTTAGTAATTGTAGGCAAGTTAGTACTGTTGGTTATAAAAGCTGGTATTGGTAACTCTAACAGTATTATAACCAGTACCTACAACAGTGACCATCGATAAGTACATATTGGCGTTTAATAGTTAATACTGCTGGATATTACAGATAGTATTGCTGTTCAATATAGTTTCGGCAGCTTTAATATTTAATACTGCTAATTATAATACTATTGCTGACTATAAGAGTTCGTATTGCTGGTTCTAATAGTTAATCTCGATGGCTATGACTACAGCTATAGAATCTACTGATGGCTGTTGACAGTAATAATATTGATTTCAAATTTAGAGGAGGGGATAAGTCAGTTACATCGACCCCAGTGCTCAGCTCGTACTTATTTTATTGACTCTGAAAGGATCAAAAGCAAAGTCGGCCTCGGTGGAATTTGAATTCAGAACGTAAAGACGGACAGAATTCCACTAAGCAGTTTTCCCTACGTGCTAACGATTCCTCTAGCTCACCGCTTTAGTTGACAGTAATAACATCGGTTGATTAATCTCAAATCATTCTTGGCTGAGCAGACTTTTAATCAAAAGCGTTCCAGGCATGATCATTCAGTTACTTTATTGGACACATTTTGTGCTGGACTAAATTATTCAGTCAGTCGGACTTTTTAATAATGTAGGATGTATGATTTGAGAGAGAATTCTATCAGAAGGAAGATCCCATTATTAAGTATAAGAAAAGGCGATGAGCTGGCAGAATCGTTAGCATGCCGGACGATATACTTAGCGGTATTTCGTCCGTCTTCAAGATCTGAGTCCAAGTTCCGCCGAGATCGACTTTGCCTTTCATCCTTTAGGGGTCCATGAAATAAGTACCAGATACGCTCTGGGGTCGATGAAATTGATTATCCCCCTTCCCCAAATTTCAGGCCTTGTGCGTATAGTAGAAAGGATTATTAGGTATAAGAATTAATATTGGGTGACTGTAATAGTTTTTGGTGGGTTTGACAATAATTAGTAATAATCAATAAGACATTGTTAGTCATATTTCTCGATTGTTACATTTTCAATAACCTTAACTATCTCTTATCTTTTTCTTATTTAATCCATAAGACTGCGCCCATGCCGAGGCACGGCCTTGAAGAGTTTTAGTCAAATAAATCGACCCTAGCACTTACGGTTTAAGTTTAGTACTTATTCTATCAGTCTTTTCTGCGAAACCACTAATATATAGACGTAAACAAACCAACACCAGTTTTCAAGTGATGGACGATGGGGATATACACAGACACAACCCTCCACATACATACATATTTTGTGTGTGTGTGTGTGTATATATATAAAAGAGTTCCAACTCTGTCTTTTTTTATGTTTTATTTATATTCTTGTGAAATTAATGTGGGATATAGAATATGGAATATATAATATATAATATATAAAAATGGATGGTACAATGAAATGAAGTATTGAATGTCTTATTGAATATATGAAATATTGAGTGTTCAATATAAAGGATTAAATATATCAAGGCGAATACGTATTTTCAATACCTTGTGGTATTTCATCATGGCCGGTATCTGAAAGACTGTACAGTCTGTTACAGTCTGTCAGATACCGGCCATGATGAAATACCACAAGGTATTGAAAATACGTATTCGCCTTGATATATTTAATCCTTTATATTGAACACTCAATATTTCATATATTCAATAAGACATATTCCATATATTCAATAAGACATATTCCATGTATTCAATAAGACATATTCCATATATTCAATAAGACATTCAATACTTCATTTCATTGTACCATCCATTTTTATAAATTATATATTATATATTCTATATTCTATATCCCACATTAATTTCACAAGAATATAAATAAAACATAAAGAACAGACAGAGTTGGAACTCTTTTAAATAAAATAATATATTCCTCTATACACGATCATACAAAACCCTTTTTTTTTTTGTATTTACTTTTACTCACATATATATATGTGTGTATATATATATATATATATATATATATATATATATATATATATATATATAGCAATAAGAAAATGGAGAATATGCGGTACCCATCGACTTGGAGACAGTGTATTCCATTGAATTAATTTGTTTATTTTGTAACTAAAATGACAAAAACCACAATACACAGATGCTTATGACATACCATGTCATATTAACAATTAAGGTTACAAATATAAAGTGCATTTAGCAATTGGAGAATATGCAAAAACTTACAGCTGTTTTGGCCTAGTGTTGGCATGCCCCATTCTATCTCTATAGCTCCTGTGTGCCGGAGTAATTAGCAGATGAAAATGATGTAATGGGGGTACATGCATAATTCGCTAGGCCTCTTCAGAGATTCACAAAATTCAATACAAATATAAAATAGAAAATAAAAAATAAAAATAAAAATAAATGAAAAATGAAACTATAAAAATAAAAATAATAAGGCACATAAAGAGCCTACAAACAGTATATAAGACCATATAAATAGTTACTATCCCTTAGTGAGTTGAATCCTCAACCCCTAACTCTCTTGCATTATATATATATATATATATATATATATATATATATATATATATATATATATATATATGTATGTATGTATGTATGTATGTATGCTTCTGTCTACCAGATCCATTGACAAGGCATTGGTCAAGTCGGAGCTATGGTCGAACATACTTGCACAAAGTGCCGTGCTGTATAACTAAACACGAAGCTATCAGTTTGCAGAATGAGCTTCTTAACCACTCAGCCATGCCGGCTCTTGAAGAACGAAACTGAAGACAAAATTGAAAAATTGATTTCAAACTTTGGCATGCAGCCAGTAATTTCGGGGAAAGGGGTAAGTCGATTATATCGACACCAATGAGGAAATGGTACTTGTTTTATCGGCACCGAAAGGATAAAAAGTAAATCGACCCCGCCGGCATTTGAACGCAGAACGTATAGTCGAGAGAAACGCTGCTATGCATTTTTCCCGGTGCAGTAATGATTCCGCTAGCTCGCCGCCTTTAGCAGAATTGAAACTTTTGATGTAATTTCGAACGTTACTCTTTCAATAACGTTAATTTTTGGAACAGAACCGAAACCTAGTAGAAATCTTTAACACAACAAAACAATGATATGAACATATACTGTGTTCATATTTATCTTTACAACTTACACAATACACAATATATTGTATCTATTTGTAAAAGTACTTTACGCAAACACTTTATGTTAATTAGGCATCAAAATAAAAATAAAAACAAAATTCATATTATAAAATGTGGAATTCCTATGGCCAACCACTGAGTAGTAAATAATACAAAATAGATTGAAATACTAACCACAGCTTTCTTTTTCCCATTCGTTAACTTTTAAGCAGTAATTGGGTATCAATGAGTGAACAAATCAAATATTTCTTTGAATTATGATTATAAATTTTAATGCGACAGTGGACGATCTCACAACTAACGTAGCAGTCTTAATTGTTGCACCTACTACGCTATGTGTTTCCTGATAGACAGGCGGGAAATGGAGTACGGCTTAGCTTGGGGTGGGAGGAGGAGAATAGGAAATTAATGTTACCTGGTTACTTTGGTTGTTATGTTTCTTTGGGTGCCTTTGTCATGTCAGGAATTTCTCCAAATACCACACACGTAACCATACACGCGTCACATGCACTCATATACACAGAGGTGTCCTGCACACGCACAAACGCACACGCACACAAGCACACATGCGTACATGCATATATGCTCACATATATGCAATCACACACAAACACACATAGGTACATCTACATTATATATGCATAAACGAGTGTGTCTGTGTGCGTGCGTGTGTTATATTCATAAATACAAGCATTCATATTCACAAACACCTACATACATACATACATACATACATACATACATACATACATACATACACAGGCATACACATACATGATCACACATATAAACATGTAATCATTCACAATCACAACTAATCAAACCTGTGATCGACGCTATTTTAACCGTATCTATTCTCTATGTTAAGACAAATTTGAGACTATATTATATAAGGTGTCCTTTCCTTATTTAAAGACGGTGAAGTGTGAATTGTAGAAGGTTTAGGCTAATAGTTTCCATTCTGGGTTCATATGACCCTTTGGGGTTCATATGAGATTTTATTGTCAAAATTTATGTGCAATAAACTGTTTATATGTCTGCAATACACAAAATATTTTGAAAATTCCTTATAATATTTCGTTATAAAAATAACCATCGAATGGTTATGGAGGTCTAGAACAAAATAGAAATTAAAAGGGTCCATAGACAAAAGAATGGTTGAAAACCACGATGTAGGAGATGATGGAAACAATAATGTAGTTGGTGGTATTAGTAGTGGCGGCGGCGGCGGTGGTGGTGGAGGTGGTGATGGTGGAGGTAGTGGTGGTGGTGGTGGTGGTGGTGGTGGTGGTGGAGTCAGAGCTAGGGCTGGAGAGTAGATGTTAATGCTGTACAAGATGACGTATGATTAGGGTTTACGAGGGAAGTGATGGTGACAAGGGTGATAGAGTTGTTGATGATAGTGGTGGTGGTGGTGATGATGGTGTTGGTGCTAGGGGATCTCGGTGCTAGTTGACATTGCTAGGGGATCTTGTGGTGATAGTAGAGGTGATGGTGGTGGGTGGCATTTGCGATGTTCTTGGTGTTCTACGGGATAGAGAATAGTACAGAGGTAATATTGAGTACACAAAATGTTGACTTTGTCTTTAATCTTTCGGGGTCGATAAATTAAGTACCAGTTGCGTACTGGGGTCGATCTAATCTACCGGACCCTTCGCCAAAATTTCGGGCCTTGTGCCTAGAGTAGAAAATACTATTATTATTATTATTATTATTATTATTATTATTATTATTATTATTATTATAATAAGGAAGCGAGCTGGCAGAATCGTTAACACACTGAGAAGAATGCTTAGCGGTATTTCACCCGTCGCTACGTTCTGAGTTCAAATTCCGTCGACGTCGACTTTGCCTTTCATCCTTTTGGAATCGATAAATTAAGTACCAGTGAAACACTGGGTTGATGTAATCGACTTAATCCCCTCCCCCAAACTGCCCTTGTAGCAAAAAATTTGACGTCATTATCGTTATTATTATTGTTGTTGTTGTTGCTTTATTTTCTTTGTCTTACATTTTTCGTCACACATTCTGTGACCTCTTCAGCGATTCTCCATCCCATTTTCTGACAGGACAGACGTGAGGTGGAGAGGGGCTAAAGAGATCATAGGATGTGAGACGAAAGATTTAAGACAGAGGACACTAAAAAAAAAAAATAATAATAATAATAATGAACTGAAGTGAGGACCAAGTATATAGTGCGTGTGTTTAATTAGCAAAAATATGCCCATAACAATATATGTTTCAACAAATTATAAAAATATTAATAGAAAGGCATGCATTGGCGTAAATTATAATTACTTTCAAAAATAGACATAGGAGAGAACTCAAATTTCAGTGGATCAAAAATTCATTGCAAAACAACTAGTAGTGTAGTGAGCAAGACTTTCGGTAGTTATAATAAAAATTTCGGATATGCTTCCATATAATTATAATCACGACACATGTACCAAAACGCTAGAACGAATAACAAATATAGGATTTTATATGAAAACCATTAACTGTTTGAGAAAATAATAACAATGGCGTTATAAAATTTGCTATGGGCATCTTCAGTATAAAAAACATTCTAACTCTCATGTTATCATTCCTAAAATGGTAATAAAAAATAAATTTAGGTTTAAAATGATAACTGTAATGACAAATAAGGAATCTATGGTATTCAAATTTTCTCTCAAAACGAGAAAGGAAGGGAAAAAAATACACATATATTTGTATAAGTGATTGTCTGAATGCGTGTGCGTGTGTAATATTTTCTAGGCGACAAAATGTGGCGTGCTGGTAGAATCGTTAGCACGGCGGGCAAAATGTTTAGCAGCGCTTCGCCCCTCTTTACGTTCTGAGTTCAAAGGTTGAATTTGCCTGTCATCTTTTCGGGGTCGATAAGATAAGTATCACTTAAACACTGGGGTCGATGTAATCGACTTACACTTTCCTCCGAAATCACTGGCCTTGTGCCAAGATTTGAAATCAATATTTTCTAGGCAACAAGTAAAGTTGTTATACTGAAGACGCCTCTTGAGATAGGAAAAGACAAAGATTTTCTTATACTTATGACTATCTGGTAAATTTATTGAGGCTGAGGATTTTGTACCTACTTTTGTTTTAATATTCAAGGAAAAAGCGTGGGTCGAAAAACAGACCCTTTTCTTTTTAATGAAATGTTAATACCAGAACGACCTAAAAATTGTCTCACCTTCTCAGACCGAATCAATCTTGTTTACTACTAGAATTTTTTTTTAATTTCTCTCAAGGTAACGGCAATTTAAATGGATCAAAAATTTATATGGCATGGTATTCGATATAACCTTATTCGTCGTTACTGTCAAATTTGTACCACTGGACACTTTGGCTTATTTCCTTTAGCTCATTTTCCTTTCAATTATGCATAACTGGTTACATATAGGCACACACACACTCACATACATACACACAAATACACTCACGCACACATGCAAGGCATGCACGTACACATATCTTGTGTCATGCATGTGTTGATATCAGCAATCATCATGAATTTAAAAAATATACATACATAGAAATAAATATATATATACATACATTCACTTATATGTCTGCTGATAAGTTTATATAGTTGTATCTACGTAGGTGCACTTATCTATACAGATGGTGTAAATAACTGCATATGCGTGTATATATATATGTGTGCGTGTGTGTGTATACATATATAGATATATATATATATATATATATATATATATATATATATATATATATATATATATATATAACATATATAAAATTTGTGTATAAAGATATTTAAATATGTATATATATATATATACATATGTATGTATGTATGTATGTATGTATACAGGGTGTGAGAAGTGTTTGAGGACATGTTAAGTAATTTAATAAATCAACTCTTATCTAGAAACGCCAAGTGTATTTTAATTAAAATTTGTGCACATGCTCTCAGGAAGCCTTCCTATAAAATGATCTTGTGAATCCTAATTCAGCTTTGAATACTGCTTCAGTGCAGGATCAGAATCGTAGGCACGTTTGACCCAGATGCTCTTTATTCATTCTGGACATTTACTGGTCAATGGAGACCTTCAATAGAGCCATGAAATTGTGAGGATGTACATTAGTGTCCCAGTCAACACGCTCCAAACGTAGTATGCATGAAATTTTTATCTGGTGTCTTTGGAGGCCACAAGTTAAATGCTAAATGATCATAAAGATAATCTGATATCCATTCTTGGGTCACTTGAGCTTTGTGAAAAGGTACTCTGTTTTGTTAGAACTTGCATGGTCTTCTACTGCGTACTTCATTCGTCCAAGGCTGAACTACTGTCTACAGCTCATAAGCGTATCCAGATACATTAATTAAAATCCCTGTGGAAAGACGTGAGGTAGTATGACATGAGTTTCGTTACTCACCACTCCTAAAACCATCACAATTGCTGAAAATTTTGTATACATCACTCTGGTGATATTAAATAGATCTGCACATAACCATCTGTCATTTTTCATGTTACACTCTTGGTCTTGATCAAAGTATTTTCATATATACTTATTTTTGTATGAATGTATGTATATGCTAAAAATATATATATTAACGATAGAGGCACTATTAATGCTAAGAAGTATTATTTATCCCACATAAAGGTGGATGTTTTGTTAGAACAAATTACATTGCAGTAGTTACCATTAGAGAAACTCTCATATAGGCTTTTGGTGCAAAATGTACTTTTGTTTCTGTTGTAAAGTGGGTTCCTCCCACTGGTAAGAATCTGTGACTACCGTTGTACTGTAGTTGCTGTTTTACGCTAGTAGCCACAATAGTTACTAGTCATCGGGTACCGTTGTATCTCTTCGTACCGGAATAGTAACACGATAACTGCTTCTATCTTACTATCGCTGACAACTCCAAAAGACACCGACTAGAACTGTCGACTCTCGACACTCGCTTGACGACTGGCTACTGGTCTATTTATAACGGCTGATTCCTACCACTTTTTACCGGGAGGGGTGTACAGTTTCACTATACATCTCTTAATTGTTTTATTTAACAATCAATTTCTTTTATTCACCCTACTTTCTCTTCCTTTTTATACATATATTCAATATCTTTTCTTCTTAGGGTCTACTTTTAGGAATACAGTGTTCTTCCGTTTCCTTGTATGTGTGCCTTCGACTTTTAACGATGTTGGAACCTGAAAAGCATCACATAGCCAATCCCTCGGTATTTCTACTCATATTGGTTCTTTTTCTATGACTCTTTCCTTCAGCTGATTTCTATGTCTTCTTTCCATTCTATTTCTGCTTCTTACACATAGATCATTCTTCCTATGCATGTTACAATTTCTCCTTCTTCCCAGCATTCCTTGCCATTTCTGTACATTCTTACATATACCTTATCACCGATTCTAAAGAATTTTGGCATGTCTTTACTTGCACGTATCTTTTTCTTCACTGGCAACAGTTTATCAAATACCGACTTCACCTTTCTGGCAAACTTTAATTCTACCAGTGAACTTCCTTCTGGTGCATTTGGGTTCAGAGTTACCCTGTATACCCTTAAGAATTGTATACCCTTAAGAATTGTTGGCTTGCGACTTCGTCCGTGGCTTCCTTATTAGCTTTCTTTAAAGCTCTCTTAAAAGTATCCACGAACCGTTCGGCCTTTCCATTCGATCTAGGGTGATATGGTGCTATAGTTTTATGCTCTAACGTGAACATCTCACAGAATCTTTTAAACTCACAGGATACAAACTGTGTTTTGTTATCAGAGACAAACTATATCCGCTACACAAAATTTTGCGAACAGCTCGTGTAAGAAGTTTATTACCGTATATAAAGTCGGTCGTGACGCGACCTCGGGCCATTTTGTGTAGCTGTCCACTACCATTAAGTAATAATATCCATTTACCGGGCCTGCAAAATCGATATGTAGTCGGGACCATAATATTTTCACTTACGGCAATGTTCATATTTTGTGGTAGGTAGTTTCGCTACCAGGTTTTCAACTTCCTTGTCCATGCTTGGCCAGAATGCAAAACTTCGCATCAACGCTTTCATTCTAGAGATGCCTGGGTGTCCCACGTGGAACTCTTTTAGCATTCTCTTCTGTAATGCCTGTGGTATGACAACCCTCTGAGCGTACATTAATACACCATCACATATAGAGTACATGCTCACATCTTGACGGTTCTCTACATCAGACCTTTCTTTATTTCCTTTTGTCGACTTTAGTAGTTTTTTTTTTTTTTGTCTCATTAATAAATTTGTCATTTCTAACATTTCTTTCTATTTCTTCCAAAATTCCTGGTAGCCCACGCACGATGTTCCATTCACTTTTCTTCCACTTCTGCTCTTAGCGCTGCTATTGCGGTTGCAATAACGTAAACGGAGCAGTCAAACGATCGAACGAGGTCGATGAACTGAGACAAAAAATGAAAGAAATTTTCTCAAAAGTTTTTTCGGGAGGTTTAGGCTGTTGCACAAAAACAAAGTAAAGATTGCTGTCAAAGAAAATTCAACACCTATTTTCAGGCCTAAACAGAACGTGCCGTTTGCAGCGGTAGATCAGGTCAATAAAGAACTAGAAAAGCCGGAAAGCCTGAATATAATTGAAAAGATTCACCATGCAGAGTGGGCAGCACCGGCGGAAAAGTGCTATAGCCAGCTTGAAAAAGAGGCGTTGGCTATTATATTTGGTGTGAAAAAGTTCCACATGTTCATTCACGGCAGACATTTTTGG
>NC_142947.1:31577535-31592535 GCF_046866305.1 Octopus bimaculoides | reverse complement strand
TTGGGCTCCATGTACCTTTGCGTGCCGTTTAAGTCCTCCTGCTGCATCACACTCCCTTCCACATGCCCGACAGACATGATTAGTATGGTGTGTAGCATCATCATCATCATACAAACATACATACATACATACATACATACATACATACATACATACATACCGCAACATATCATCAGATGAAAGGATGAGGCTATATGAGCAGAAGACTATGCATGGATATGTTACTAGAATGCTCCGTGATGATAGTAACATCGATCATCAAAGCAGTCTATCGTGGACTAATAGCCGGATTACAACCTCCCACTTTGAAAGGTATGCGTTTGCAATCCAGGAACAGGAAATATCAACCAAGTACCTGATGCACAAAAGGGTTATGGATGCAGGTAAAGACGTAAAGTGTGGCAACCAATATAGACTTTGTGGAGTTGACACTGAAGATATCACCCACATCATAAGCAGCTCTCCGAAAACGTTATCACGGTATTATCTACCGATTAGACATGACTTTGTAGCTCGGACACTCTATAATGAAATCCGTCGGAAGAATAATCTCGAGGACAAAGAAATAAGAACCCACAATATGGTAGAAACCATAGCCACTCATAATAAAAACGAAAACTGGCAGAATGTACCACTGAAGACATCAATAAAATGTAAGCACAACAGACCCGCTATAATGATTTGGGATTGAGAAGAGAAACTGCACACAATTGTGGTAATTAGCTGTCCAGCGGATGTTAACATAGAGCTGAAGATCAGTGAAAAAGAGAATACATACGCTGAACTATTGAGAAATCTGCGGTTACTCTATCCAGATTACAAGTTCAGGTTTGTACCTGTAATTATTGGGGCCCTAGGATATGTAACACACTGCCTAAATACCAATCTTGAGAAATTAGGCTTCTCAAACCAGAAAGAAGAAAGCTAATTCGAAGCATACTGATTCGAGCCATCACTGGAACTGTAACAATCTGTAAAACTTTCCAGAAGTTTATCATTTAAATATATATATGAGCATGTCTAGATATGCAACTATATGCATGAGAATACATACAGAAAACATACATACATACATACATACATACATACATACATACATACATACATACCCTGTTGTTGATGTTGAAATTCCACTGAAGGAGCCTTGAATCTAGGTTGTTTCTCTATTGGCAAGAAATCTTGAAATGAACTGAATAATGACCTACATGTGTGTGTGTGTGTGTGTGTGTGTGTGTTTGTTTGTGTGTGTGTGTGTGTATGTGCGTGTGTGTGTGCGTGTGTCTCTGTGTGTGTGTGTGTGTGTGTATGTGTGTGTGTGTGCATGCATGTAATGTATTTGCATCATAATTATATATAAATGATTTATATTTATTATAATCTTGGTTTATATTTTTTAATGGCATATCTACTGTTTTCTTACAAATTTCTGATACATATACATATATATATATATATATATATATATATATATATATATATATATATATATATATATATATATTGTATTTGTGTATTGTTCCGTTTATGGTGTGTTCAATAAAAATGTACCCCTTCCAGTAAGAGATAAATATCATTTAATAAACTAAAATTTTAAATCCAAGCTTTTGTAAGTTTCATGCTTCTGATAATACAACGATTGGACGACCTTATATAGCTTGCAGTATATTTTCAGACAATCGTTCAGGGTCACCTTGATATACACAGCACGTTGTATATGTTCGTCTGTCCGTTCTTTTAACAAAAGCATGAAAATTATAGTAGATTGCATATTAAAGGATATATATTATTTTATATATGTTTAAAAACGAAAACTATTCTGAAAGGTGGTAGAATACTCCTTGTCCTAAAATGCCACAATATAACGAATCAATTGTGCAGAGCTGAAGAATGTAGAAATGAGGAATCAATAGGGACCCTCCCGGCCATGATGCCACCATTCATAAATCTTTCAGGTGATAAAAATCTGGAGGAGATAAGCTTTTATAAATCAAAAATTTATGTTGTCTAGTATTTGATAAACCTGTATTTTTCTGTCTATGTAATTTAAAGGTATGTCGCTTAACTTATTTGTGTTTATATACACATGTATGTATGTATGTATGTATGTATGTATGTATGTATGCATGTATGCATGTATGTATGTATGTATGTATGTATGTAAATAGATTGATAGATAGATAGATATATTATATATGTATATATATATATATATATATATATATATATATATATATATATATATATATATATATATGCACACACACACACGTAAATATATATATGTAGAGAGAGAGAGAAAGAGAGAGAAAGAAAGAAAGAAAGAGAGAGAAAGAAAGAGAGAAAGAAAGATAGAGAAAGAAAGAGAGAGAAAGCGGGAAAGAACTATATGAATTAATTAAACACCATAAATAAAATCCAATGTCACAAACGAATAAGCTATTTTCAAAAGAACGTGTTTGCGCAAGATTATGCACATCTATGTGTAGTTGTTTCGGTGTGAGTGTGTGTGTGTGCGCGCGCGCGCTCGTGTGTGTGTGTGTGTGTGTGTGTGTGCGTGTGTGTGTGCCTACATACCTGTTGCTGGAATGGAAATGTTCAGTGCTTTCCATGTTTATAGAGAACTCTGTTAGAAAGCTTAACATCGTAAAATATTTTCATTAAAATTAATATCTATTTCCATCTTTATAGATATTTATTTCCATCTTTAATATAACAGGCCTTTCGTAAGACAGTGAGCCGGCAGAATCGTTAGCAAATTACCCCGAGATCGTCTTTTCTTTGTATCCTTTCGGATTCGATAAAATGAGTACCTGTTAAATACTGGTGTCGGTGTAACTGACTTAGCCCCTCCCCTGAACATGCTAGCCTTGTGCAAAAATTTGAAATCAATATATCAGGACTTTTGTTACAATGATTTTTATTAAAGTAAGTTCAGAGAATCGATCACTGTCGCACTTTATTTCACAGACAACAATTCGTACAGTATCGATATTTCGGTTACATTCTTATCCCACCGGCTTTCCTATTCTGCTTTACTGATCCATATTCTATCAATGTACATCTCTTATGTATCTACCTTTCTACCTTCCCATAATGGCAGCATCAAATATTTTGATTTAAATATAGGATTTTTAGAAACACGAATTCGAATCCAGAAGAAATATATGGCTCTATGTGTGTGTGTATGCATTTATATATTTTTCAATATATAGCTAATATTTCTTTCACTCATGCTTGTATTTCAAACTATTGTCTATTGTTTTAAAAGTAGAAGGTTATATTGAGGTGATGTAGGTCTAGATACACTATGCACGAATAAAAAAAAAAGACGACACTCAAGAGTGGAACGCCTTTGCTGGATCAGAGTTAATCATAGGCTAAACAGCAATCATTATACTCAACAACCTTGCAATCTACACTAATATGACACGTTCAGAAAAGACAAAAATGCTAGGAATTACTGAGAGAACTTCGAGAACTTTCTCGGTACACATAGGAGAGAGTTAAGAATGTGAAACGACACAAACACATTTAAACCACTCAAAATCAGCACTTTCGGTCAACACAGGGAAACAACATTAGAGTACTTTTACGTACACGCTCGACCTTCAAGATAAAACAATCAGAACTCCCTCATGTCCACGCTTTATTGCATTTAAAACGGGATGGACATATTTTGTAAAGTAGTGCTGGGTACACTTGTTGGAAAAATGAAATTAAAAAATCGTCGAGGTCTTGATTAGAATGTCTTTGCTATTGATCTTCTCGATTAGAGAGACCTGGGGTTAAACACAAACAACATGTCTAGTGTACAAACCAACGATAGATCTTCCACACGGTTCCACAACCAGAAATAGCAGTCGATTTTTTTTCCAATCACAACCAACCTTTTTTAAAAAAGAAAAGTGGGAAACAAATTAGCTGCCGTAACCCTAGTTACATTATGTTTCTGAAGTCGGGATGTTCATCGTAGAAATGCTTTTGATCGTGGATCTTCAGGATCAGAGTTGACCTGAAACAAAACAATATCTCTCATGTACAAACAATGCAGTGAATCACCCACCAGTCCTACCTGAACCACCAGCTCTCCACTTTCAATTTGTCCTCAACAAATCACAAAGAACATAAATCTCCAAAGAACACAAAACACCTCATATTATCGCGGGTCTTTGTGCCAACAAAGCAACCTCTACGTCGATACACAACCTGCAAGAAACAGCAGCGGAACCCACCTCAATTACATCATACTGTGTTAAAAGAAAAGATATATGTTTGTCCTAGGTTACGTAGAGAAAAGACGGGATGGTCATTATTGGAACATAGTTGACAACAGGTCTACTCGATCACGTTTGATCTTCGACTAAACAACAACAGCAACAATCGTTCTTTATATGTTCACTCGACTTGCTAGAAACAGCAGCTAGATAGCCCTCAAATCTCATCCATCCATCTTTAGAAATGAACACATTATATAACGTGAAGCCGCGTTGTCGGGACATGAGTCACGGCTGGAATAACTTTGATCATAGGCTTGTTCGAGCAGAGCGGAGCTGGCCTGTGGCTTACAAGGTACAACAACTGCAGCAACAGTAACAACAGCTGTATACTGATGCGTCAGTAATATACTGGTAATAAACCGAAGTAGACACGATAACATCAATAGTAACAAAGACGACATGAACGGTGAAAACGACAACAACAACACCAAAAAGGACAACATCACCACCAACAACAAAAGCGATAACAACAAGCAGTTAGTGTGAAGAAGAATCAATTCTGTACCTTAAAGTCCATTTAGTGTGTCTGTAAAGCAGAACCAGGCAATACGTGGAGAATAATGCTTTTCCTTGTGAGAACGTCTTGGAATGTGAAAAGGACGAGGATAACAAGATCTGTGGTAGTTTTTTCTCTCTCTCTGTCTCTCTCTCTATCTATCTCTCTATCTCTATCTCTATCTCTCTCTCTCTCCCTCTCCCTCTCTCCTCTCTTTCTCCTCTCTCCCGCTCTCACTCTGTGTGAATCTCTCTCTGTGAATGTGTATACATGCATTATACGTTTGTAAAATTAACTTGTGCTTCTTGTACATATATGCATGTATGTATGTATGTATGCGTGTATGTATGTATGTATGTATGTACGTGTATACGTACGTATGTATGTATGTATATGTGATTGCATATTCGTGAGTTACTATGAAATTATGACTGTATATCTGTGTGTATAGATATTGTGTGTGTTAGTGTATGTGTATATACATGCGTGTATGTGTGTATTTGTGAGTCTATGTTTCTATGTGTGCATCTGAGTATAGTCGCGTATGTTTACAGATGTGTGTGTGTGTGCATGTATGCCAGGGTATGTATGTGTGACTATCTGTCAGTCTGTTTGTTTTGTGTGGGAAAATATATGTGCGTATGCCTGTGTGTTTCTATGTATGTGTACATAATGTGTAAGTATATATATATATATATATACATATATACATCCATCCATTCATACATACATACATATATATATATACAGGTCTCTCTCTCTCTCTCTCCCGCGCGCTCTCTCTCTCTCTACTCTCTCTCTCTCTCTCTCTCTCTCTACTCTCTCTCTCTCTCTACTCTCTCTCTCACTCGCATTCTCTCTTTATCTCTATCTCTCTCTTAAATATATATATATATATATATATGTATGTATATAAAACACACAGAAACACAGAAACACAAGCATATATACGTACATAAAAACATACATACATACATACATACATACATACATGCATACATACATACATACATACATAATACATACATACATACATACATACATAAGCGCACACTTGCATGTATGTGTACGTATGTTTGTATGTTGTGCTTAGTTAAATATTAGCCAAACACAACTATGTGACCTTCAACCTCTGCCAAACCCCAGTTGACACTTCCTAATTGTAACTTGCTGATATCGTAACACATGACACAGTAGTAGGGGGTGTCCAATACTTCAGCCACAACTACCATCACAGCCACCACGACAAGCACCACTACTACCATGGCTACTAACTCCGCTAACAACATCACTACCACCACCACCACTGCTTTCCGCCGCAACAACCGACACTATTACCAACGTCACCATTATCAACCTGTATCTTTACCAAAGCTACTACCACCACCACCCTCACAGTTAACATCATTTCCACCATTACACCACAACCACGACAACTATTTTTTTTCAACACTACTGCCACCATTACGACAATTATTACTAACATCACCATCACTACTATTACTATCACTACTACCATTACTACTATTCCTACTACTACCACTACTACTACTGCTACTATTATCAACATCAACACTACCACCATAACCACCACAAGCACTATGATGGTCAACGGCACTACAGCTTCCGCCACCATCAGCGTTACCATCACCAACGACACCTATCAAGACAGTCTCTACTTGCTCACTCGATCTAGCGATAAATAGCCACCAAATCTCCCTTTAAATCATGTACGCTCCTGGAGAAAAAGGAAGAGCACCTCGGATGACACAATCGTAAATATACGGAAAGGCGGGATGGTCACGGTTGTTCGAGATTATGATCTGAGACGTGATCGATCAGTTTACTTCTGCTGCTCAATAACAACAATAATACCAATGACCTTGAGCTGCTAAAAATAGCGGACAAATATCCCTCAAATTATACATCACCATCTCAAAAGATAAAGGAAAACATACTTATAGATTAAAGTAATTCAAGGTAATACGAGGTCTGATCAATAAGTATCCGGACTGTTGCCATACTAAAAAAGCTAAAGCACGCAGAGTAAAGCTACTCGGCAAAGGTTTACCTTGAACTCTGCTGTGCATCCGCACTAAGTTCCAACGTTCTAGCTCACTTCTGCTGTTTACAGCGGTGCTTGGAAGGAAGGTGTGTAGTGTGTGATCGTCGCATTGACCATGATAGAGGAAATTGTCATAATGGCGGCTGTGGTAATAGTGGCGGAAAATTGCCATAGCGATACCTGCTCAGAGTCCTACGCAAAGTTGCAGAAAATATATGAAGTGTGTATGAGCCGCACACAAATGTACGAGTGGTTTGGATGTTTCCAAGATAGCCGAAAATATATCGATAGTGACGAACGTTCTGAGAGACCCACAGCCATCAAAACTGAAAAAACATCGCAGATGCACATGCAGCTGCTTGGGGAAATCGTCGAATCACCATCCGTGAGTTATCAGAGGATGTGCAGATTAGATACGGTTCAGTTCAGTCCATTATCACTGAAGATTTGGGCATGAAATGCGTGTCTGACAAGTTTGTGCAAAACAGCTTTCAGCTGATCAAAAAGACGCTCAGGTTTCAGTTGCACAAGATCTCCTTGACTGTGTTGAAAACGATAAAAACCTTTTGAAAACCTTGCGTAGGCCTCTGAGCAGGTATCGCCAGGCTTTTGGCAAAACTTGATGCATATTCTCTGCTCAACGTTCTCTGTCATGGTCAATGCGACGATCACACTCAACACATCTTCCTTCCAAGCACTGCTGTAAACAGTGAAAGTGAGCTAGAAGTTAGAACTTAGAGCACAGGCACAGCAGAGTTCAAGGTCAATCTGTACCAAGTGGCTTTATTCTGCGTACTTTAATTTCGTTACTATAGCAGCAGTCCGGATACTTATTGATCAGACCACTCTTTTGACTACACAAAGGACGAGATGGTAATACTTGGAATGGCATTGGTATTAGGTCTACTAGATCTGAGATGGTGTAGGGTTAAGCAGCAAAACAACAGCAACAACAAATACATATTTTACGTAACTCGGGCCGTCCAGAGCCTTGTGAGTAGATTTGGTAGACGGAAACAGAAAGGAACCCGTCAACGGCTGGCAAGGGAGACAGCTCCCTCCCTGTGACAAGCGAAATGGATTCCCTTGTCAACCGTTGGAAAAGTTCTTTCATGTGGATAAGAGTTTGTTTTTGTTTTTTGTTTACTCTTATTTCTATTGAACAATTTGGAAATCTACGTTTTAGACGAAAAAAATTTTTTTATATTTTCCGTTTATTCTAAGGCTAAAAATAGTTTCTTTTTGGGGTTACGCCCTTCAGAAGAATTAGACGGTACAAAGTAAACCATCGAACAAATGCTAACAAAAGGTAAAAGAAATATCAATGAATTCACAAAAGAGACAGAAAATGGAATAAATAAATAGGACCAGATTGACGACAATCACAGCAACGTATATACATATACTATGTCAAACATAAAAATGAATAAGGAAACATTCTTATAAAGAAAAAATAAAGGCGCATGCATGGTTCTGTGCAAGAAGCTTGCTTCCCAACCACCTGGCTTGGGGTTCAGACCCATTGCGTTGCACCTTGGAAAACTATCTTCTACTATAGCCTCATATTGACGAAAGCCTTTTGGGTGGATTTGGTAGACAGAAACTGAAAGAAGCCAGTCGTATATATACACACACACACACATCGTTGACCAAACACCATTCAATTTTTTTTTCTCCGTGTTTTTCTCCTTGTTTTCTCCGTATTCTTTCTGTTGACGAGCGTAGCTCGAAACGTTAAAGACTTTCTGTATTCCCGAGCGTCCAACTAATACGTGCTTTTGTTGTTTACACCACCTGTCCTCGTCTGTTGTTGTTTTTTTTTTCGTACATTCTCCCATATATATATATATATATATATACGCGCGCGTGTGTGTGCGTGTCAGTGTGTCTGTTCATTCCCCCACCACAGCATGACAACCGGTGATGGTATGTTTATCTCCCCGTAAGTTAAAGGTTCGGCGAAAAAGAAAATCGATAGAATAAGTGCCAGGTTTTAAAAACAAATATAAGTACTAAGATCAACAAATTCGATTGCAAATTCTTCAAGGCGATGCCCCAGCATGGCCGCAGCCTAATGACTGAAACAAGTAAATGATACAAGCTAAAATAGAAAGAATTGTAGAAAGAATTTAAGTACTCTTTATTCAAAACACTTGTAACCTCCTCATGTTTTGGTTGTTCTCACGTGTCGCAGTTGGAATGTCTACCAGGAGGATGAGCTTTAAGCCCTTCTCTTAGAACTCTTTAATAAAATATACTGATGTTTTTGTTATGTTTTGTTTTGCTTTGTTTTTGCTTTCTTTTGTCTCATTAGGTCCCAAGGACATGTATTCCCATGATAACCCCATACTGATTTGAGGGCTGGTATGACTGGAGCAATCTGATCTTGCATTTTAACTCTCATCATCTGTTTTAAAGACGGCATCCATGGTACTGTATGTTTTCCCTCTTCCAATAAAGGAGATCTTACTCAAAATACCTCTCAGGTCTCTTTTCGAGTCTTTCTTTGGATGGAACGAGGGAATCATCCCATGACTTTGCCAAATCACTGCACAAGGTTTTTTTCCCTGTCGTGACGCATGGTAGTAAGCTTGTACCTGTTTTGTGGGGAAAAGAGCATGTCAACCATTAGTTTTTGCAGCAAATGTATCATATGAAGAATGTCTTTTATGATTTCGAGAAAAACTTTGCTATAGATTTTATTTCTTGGTTTTATATCTTTTTTAGCGTCTATGTTCTTCAAGTTCAATTCGTCCAAATATATATTTATCAACGTCTCTGCCTCCTCCTCTCATTTTCTATAATTCGTCCACTCTACACCAAACGTCTTCGTAATCTCCCTCTTTAATAGTATTTTGCATATTTTCTGCGTCTCTTTGAGCCTTTATAGCTCATAAAGAAATTTGCTGTTGTTGCTTCTGCTGCTGCTAATGTTACTGCATTGCTGAATCGAAAGAGAACCGGACAAAATGTTGCTAAACCATTTCGTTATCTACCTTTAAAATCAGAACTCTAATTCCATCAGAGGTCAACTTTGAATCTAATATTTCCAGGTTCGATCAAATAAATAAAAATCAAACACTAGAAATCGGTATAATCGATTCTATCTTTCTATGCAACACCCAAACACAAATACTGCCACGTATTTCGTGTTTTCCTTTACTCTAATTATATATTCCAACATCCACCGCCTCTTTAAAATAACATAAAATTTCGAATGATGTTACTTAAAATGCCTGGGCTGTGGAAAGCAGTATTGATGTTGGCTTCGTGCCTATGTTCGAAAAAAATTATTATTGCCTTTACATGTCACTGTAAGGGTTAAGAAACGGAAGTCTTAATGGCTGTTGCCTTCAGGTTAGAAAAGTTCAAACAGAAATATTCTTTCCAAATAAAACGAGCGGTTCCAGGCGATGCTCATATCTATACTTTGTCAAGTGATACTTCTCTCTTAGATATTGCTTACTGCTTCGGGCGTAATGAAAACTTCAACAAGATTATACCTAAAGGCACCAATTATTCCTGTTTATTGTTTTCTTCTTCTTCTTCTTCTTCTTCTTCTTCTTCTTCTTCTTCTACTACTACTACTACTACTACTACTACTACCACTACTTTTCTTCTTCTTCTTCTTCTTCTTCTTCTTCTTCTACTACTACTACTACTACTACTACTACTACTACTACCACTACTTTTCGTCTTCTTTATCTTCTTCTTCTTCTTCTTCTTCTTCTACTACTACTACTACTACTACTACCACTACTTTTCTTCTTCTTCTTCTTCTTCTTCTTCTTCTTCTTCTTCTTCTTCTTCTTCTTCTACTACTACTACTACTACTACTACCACTACTTTTCTTCTTCTTCTACTACTGCTACCACTTTTTTTTATCATCTTCATTATCTTGTATTAGTTGTAGTAATAGCTGCAGTATTCGTGAACGTCTTCGTCGTCGTCGTCGTCATCATCGTCGTCCTCATCGTCATAGTAGTAGTAGTAGTAGTAGTAGTAGTAGTAGTAGTAGTGGTAGTAGTAGTAGTAGTAGTAGTAGTAGTAGTAGTAGTAGTGGCAGCAGCAGCAGTAGCTGTTGTTGCTGTTATTCTAGCAGTTGTCTTCTTCTTCTTCTTCTTCTTCTTCTTCTTCTTCTTCTTCTTCTTCTTCTTCTTCTATTCTTCTCGTTGTTGTTTTTGTAATAGCAGCAGTAGTAGAGAGTTATTAACGTGCTTATCAAAAATCTGAATCATTCCGCAGTGTCTCCAAATAAATTTTAATCCGTTTTAAATTCTGGAGTTATTTCTCTTGCCTTCACCTTCTGCCCAAATAGGCTCAGTGGTTCGGGCGTCGGATTTACAATCGTGAGGTTGCGACGTCACTGGTGCCAAGCTGTATTGGCCTTTGCGTTTCCCTCGGACAACAGCAGCGGCGTGGAGAGAGGAGACCAAAGTGTGTCTTCACTTTTTATGTCGAACAATAACAAATAAAATACTGTTATTTGTTTATACCGTAGTGTTATTATGATTAATCCTTAATGTCTTTATCGTTTGATTGACCTCTTCTGGCTTTTCATTCATGTAATTTCCTCAGTTTCTTAATTGTTGTTACCTTTGTATTGCACTGTTGTACTGTACTTTCAACGTCTTGGTCCTTGAGGTTAAAAAAATTACTATTACTATTATTACTGGCGAGCTGGCAGAATCGGTAATGTGTCAGGCACAAACCTTTTTCAGCATTTCTTCTGGCTCCTTAAATTCAGAGTTCCAAGATTAACTTTGTTTTCATATTTTTGGGAGCCGACAAAATAAATACTAATAAAGTACTGGGATCGATGTAATCTAATTAAAATAGCTGGCTCTATACCAAAATTTGAAACAATTAATCTTCTTGCTGTTATTGTTGTTGTTTGCTATCATTATTACAGTTAGAAACGAAACGGGTGAGGAGGATTTGACCAGATAAATACACTGCTCATCCTTCAGCCGATAAATCTTCTACTCGTCCTTCAGCCGATAAATGTACTTTTGTCCACTCATTGGTGCTTTTTACCACGATCTAGACACACAAAAAATATTGCTTCTCTGTTCAATTATGAAAAGATGTCCGCTTTCTCTTCGCAGACATGGTAGCAGCTGTAAATTAGACTTCTTGTTGACAGTTGAAGTATGAATAATAAAATTTCCATTGATTTTGGTATAATTTTAAATCCTTCAACATGTCAGTTATTTGTATTTTAATGGGCTGTAAATTTTCTAACATTATTCAAAGTGATCGACTGAAGGACGATTAACAGATCCATCGATATGTGGCACTTAGAATAACTATAAGCAAAAGACGCGGCCGTCATCCAACTGCCTCTTATAATTCTCTGAAGTATTTATTCTTTTTTTTTTTTTTTACATGTTCTTAATTCGATGAGGTTTGTCAATGATGCATGTCCTCAGAGTACAACCAAATGAAGTGCTGTATGTTTTCAACATGTGTAGGCTTCAATATTTTCGTTTGCTTTTCTATTGTTATTAAAATATTCGGTATACCAGGGTCTAGTTGTAATAGTTTTAGCATACTATATATATATATATATATATATATATATGTGTGTGTGTGTGTGTGTGTGTGTGTGTGTGTGTGTGTGTGTGTGTGTGTGTGTGTGTGTAATTTGGGTGTGCTTGGTGTTATGTATTTATCTGTCACCTATTTCTATTTATTCTGCGTTTCCCTTTTTCAATGGGCCCACTCTTTTGACTGATTGCGTGTGTGTGTGTGTGTGTGAGAGAGAGAGAGAGAGAGAGAGAGAGAGAGAGAGAGAGAGACAGACAGACAGACAGACAGACAGACAGACAAAGAGCAGTTTTATAGTGTTATGAATATGTATATATTGATGTGACGGTGGTACGTCACTTGCTCTGTCGTCTGAATCCCATGGTTAGGCTCTACTGTACCTTTCTAGCTCATTCCATGTTGACACCGATTGACATTCAATGACTGATACATTATTTTGTCGACCCCGAAAAGATAAAAAGAAACATTGACCTCAGTGCAATTTGAACTCAGAATGTGAAGAGGAGGAATGGATTCCACAGGGCAGTGAGACGCCCCTTAACGGTTCTGCCTATCCCCCGGCTTAATTTTTGCCATCATTTATTTCCGGTTTATCGACATCTCCAACGTCCAGAATCTTTGCCATTGGTCTATATTGAAAACCGTGCTTTACAGCCCTTTACGCTCTGAGTTAAAACCCTTCCGAAGTCACGGGATTTAAGGTTCAGTCCCACTGCACAACACATTGGGCAAGTATTTTCTACTATAACCCCCAGACCTGCCAATGCCATGAATGAATTTGGTAATCGGAAACTATGTGGAATCACGTCGTATATATATGTGTGCGAATGTATGTGTATGGGTGTGTGTCTGTGTGTATCATAGCGCTTGTGCTTATCCCACCCCCAGCGTTTGTGTTGGTTTGTTTACGTCTCCGTAATTTAACGGTTCCGTAGAAGAGACCTATAGAATAAGTACTAGACTTATAAACTAAGTAATGGAGTCGATTCGTTCGAATAAAACCCTCCAAGGCAGTGCCCCAACATGGCTGCAGTCCAATGACTGACACAGGTAGAAGATAAAGATTATATATATATATATATATATATATATATATATACACTCATACATATACACACCTACGTCTTTCTCATTAATTTTGAACCTATATGCACATATATATATGCATGTATGTATGTATGCATGTACGTGTGTGTGTGTGTGTGTGTGTGTGTAAGACTTTGTGTCTACGTTTGTTCCTCACCACCGCTTGACAACTGGTGTTGATATGTTTACCTCCCCGTATCTTAGCGGCTCGGCAGAAGACACCGATAGAATAAGTACCAGGTTTAAAAAACAAAACATATGTACTGGAGTCGATTCGTTCGACAAAAATTCATCACGGCAGTGCCCCAGCATGGCCGCGTTCTGATGACTGAAACAAATAAAAGATAAACGATAAAAGACACATGCTCACACACAAACGCACATCTAGACACACAAACGTTCCATTGAATCTAGGTTTTCAGTCAGCAAGACAAAAGTAGGCATTTGTCACAATATCTTCCTGAAGAGAAAAACACGGATCAATCCAAATAGTTTCTTTTACTTTAGAAATCACAACAGAAATTTAACATTTGTCTATAACTGTCCACCAATGCATTATGTTCATAGTCAGTGGGATCCAGAGCCTACTAAATCAAAATATTTGATTTACATAAATAACACGTTTCCCAAGGCTAATTCGATTAATAGATCAATGCGAGGGTATTTCGATGTGGCTCCATAATGTACTTTAGAAAAAAAACTAGGTTTCCAGCCGATGCGATATGTCTTATAAATTAGAATGCATTCAATGTTCAGAACAAGCTTGTAGTAGTAGTAGTAGTAGTAGTAGTAGTAGTAGTAGTAGTAGTAGTAGTAGTAGTAGTAGTAGTTTTGTTGTTGCGGCAATAGCAGCAGCAGTCAATACTATTGTGTTTCTCGTACACTTTAATTTTAGTAGTGTTAACTGAAAATTTGATTTATTTTAAGTACATTATAGTGTCTCAACACACGACGTAACGCGTCATTAATTTACTACAATATACATGTGTGTGTGTGTGTGTGTGTGTGTGTGTGTGTGTGTGTGTGTGTGAGTGTGTGTGTGAATTTATGTGTATATATGTATGTATGTATGTATATATATATATATATATATATATATATATACGCACACACATACACACACACAGATATAAATATACATGCATATTGTTGGTGTGTATATAATGTGTGCCTATGTGTATATGTGTGTCCGTAAGTGTATGTGTACGACATAGATATTATATGTATATGTAAATAAATATGTGAGTATACGTGTTGCATTTGCGTTTATAACATATTTTTACTAAAAAAAAAACACGCTTGTATGCGTATCTTGCAGCAAATTTATTTTGATGCCGTAAGTGGGTTCTATTTTTATGACTCCCGCACATGCGCGGGAGATTTTGAAAAATTATAGCATATAAGCACAAGTCATGTAGTGCCTCGTGTTTATATGTTAATCTTGGCTTTTCCGCTGATGATAGATGTCCTTGCAAGATATTTTATTTTGCTAAATATAGCTTGAAACCATTGGTTCGGAAAATAGA